>NC_056730.1:451468815-451631315 GCF_019279795.1 Protopterus annectens
GACCTATGAATAATGGGTAAGGAAATCTGACCAATCATATTTCTGACAACCTGATAATAATAATAATAATCATAATTATTATAATAATAATAACAATAATAAAGAAAAACAACAAAGCATGAATCAGAACTGTGGCACAAATTAAATGCACTGTATAGTTACAGACACACTAATAATTAAAATGTAAGTACATTACCTAATTTGGAACTTTAAAAAAGTCCAGAAAAGTAAAGATAATATCTTGAAGAAAGTGAAACAGAAAATGAAGCGGTGTATGAACAGATAAGAAGTGAATGATGTGAAGAAAAAAACTGTCACCATAGCAACAGAAAACAGACACTCTAAATTAGGAGTCAAACAACAATTACATATGGAGATACACTACATAAAGGAAACACAGCATGAATACAAATGCATATTAAACTGTATGTAAAACACAGATAAAAGTTATCATAGAAGCCAAATTAAACAGAGGCAGTAAGGGCACCATCAGCTAAACCATCTTAAGAAAATGGTGGGTTGGGGTGAATTACTGCTTACATTTGTTTATTTCAGTTCTTGGGGTTGCCACCAAAATGAGGTGAATATTTCTAGGGTGCAATAAGCATATCATCAGCTAAGTGAACTTTAAATAATGTGGGGGTATTATTGCTTGTATATATATATATATATATATATATATATATATATATATATATATATATGTATATATCTAGGACTATTGAACGAAAGTTCAATAGTCTGAATCCACAATAACCGAATGCACTTTAATGAAAGCGCTTTCACTGAAAAAGCGCTTTTGTTAAAGTCCCTACTTTTATATTCTCACTCCGAGATTGCACTACAGTGGGGAAAAGGGAATTCTCCCTTAACCGCACCATAGTGCGACCGGCACAACCAGCATACATAACCAAAAGTGCTGCTTCGGTGAACAGCACTTTCGGTTATGTATGTTCGGTGATTTCTCCTTCGGAAGAAAGTGCCGTCGGGGATCTGTACGGCTCCTATATATATATATATATATATATATATATATATATATATATATATATATATATATATATATATATATAGGGTCTATATTATATAAGCAAATGTACTGAATTGCAAATGCTATATAATCGACCCACAATCCCCAAAAACCTAAAATGTCATGTCAAACACACAGATCAGTGATTTTTTTTCGCAGGGAAAAAAAAAATCGCTGATCCGTTAAAAAAAAAAAAAAAAAAATCAAAACACAAAATAAAGTGCCCCCCACACCTCCCCACTTAAATATACCAACTCCGAGATTGTACCACAGTGGAGGAAATGCCAAAGTCCCGAAAACGTCCTAGTGATTTTTTTCCCTAGAAAAAAATTTGCTGTTCTGTGCTTTCAGTATTTTGCCATTTCGCGTGATGACGTTCGACTAAACAGCGTTCGCAATTCATTTCATTAAAAAAAATAATAGGGACCCTCTCTCTCTAGATATATATATATATATATATATATATATATATATATATATATATATATATATTATATATATGTGTGTGTGTGTGTGTGTGTGTGTGTGTGTGTATCTTTTAGTTCTTGGAGTTGGCACCAAAATGATTACTCTTGTGAATACTATTAAAGCTGTGCTACCTGGAAAGCAGTATACATGTTTATGAAACACTGTGCTGCTGATGTATGTAAGTCTTATAATGTGGACTCATTCACCTGTCAGATCTTAACTGAAATATTTTGCAGTGGTAGCACATTTTTATAAACTGGACTGTGCAACAGCACACAAGACTTTGGCAGAAGGGTTTCTTGAATAACTACTACAGGCAACCTATAAATGATTCATCTTCCAAGCCCTTTCTTACAGTATCAAAGGTTCCAGAACTTGTCAGACATTTAAGATGCGTGGCTAGGCTTAAAAAGTCCCCAGTGGTCGTTAGCCTAGTACACACCTATAAACATATGAACCCAAATTTCAGAAGGAAATTAAACACAGTTAAAATAATATAATCCTGCACAGTTGTCAGTTAGTTAAAATGGGCAGAGGAGATATTTTAAATTAAAATACAGTGCAAAATATGTAATTATCATGCATAGACATTGCATACTTATAAAATGGGCATGGAAAACTGACCATTTGAATTGCTAGATACATGTACAGCAAATATGTTTCATGGATGGGAAAAAGAATGCAGGTCACCTGGATCTCACATTAGTAGGCTTCACACTATATGTGGAATATTTATTGATAGTATTACAATGGGGAGAAAAGACAGGAAAGAATCATAGTTGGGGTAGACGGAGAGGGCAGTACGAGGAAAACTGAAGGGTAAGAAAGGGATAAGTTAAAATAAGGGGTGGGAGTTTGTTAAATGTGCCCATTGCTGCTGAGTTTTCTGTGATTGTAGAAAGGATGGCAGGTTAATAGGTCGTGGTGTTATTAGTTAATGCTTTGGGATATGACACATTCACATGATAATTCTATGAATGGCTGTTTTTATAAGGTCTTGTCTGAATTAATTGAATGTAGGGGTGCTTTGAAGTTCTGTTGAGAGAAATTGCCAAATTTGAGTAGCCATTATTGATAGGCTGTGCTCAGTGGAATGTAGTTTGCTTTATCCAATGCTGTGACTGAAAAGGGTTGTAATCTTAGCTTATTGGTTGTGGTTCTTCTGCTGAAAATAATATTACTGTAAGTATAGTGTTTTGTAAACAGTGAACATCTTGTAAGTAACATAATTGTAAATAATGCTGCATACAGAGTGTTAACCCAGCCACTGGGGATGCACAAGCCAGTGCATTTCTTTGTGCCGGTCCCAAGCCCAGATAAATGGGGAGGGTTGTGTCAGGAAGGGCATCCGGTGTAAAATTTCGCCAAATCTTTTCATGCAGTCACCAGTTAATATTTCCATACCGGATTGGTCGAGGCCTGGGTTAACAATGACCGCCACCAGTACTGTTAGCCAACAGGGTGCTGGCAGAAATTGGGCTACTGTTGGCCGAAGGAGGAGAAGAGGTGGAAGGCATGGCTGAAGGCAGGAAGAGAGGAGAAAGGCTAGGACTGTGGTAGTGAGGCTCGGAACTTTGAATGTTGGCAGTATGACTGGTATAGGAAGAGAGCTAGCTGATATGATGGACAGAAGGAAGGTTGGTATATTGTGTGTGCAAGAGACCAGATGGAAGGGGAGTAAGGCTAGGTGTATCGGAGGTGGGTTCAAATTGTTTTATCATGGTGTGGATGGGAGGAGAAATGGCGTAGGAGTTATTCTGAAGGAACAGTATGCGAAGAGTGTTTTGGAGGTGAAAAGGGTGTCGGATAGAGTGATGTTTATGAAGCTGGAAATTGATGGTGTAATGATTAATGTTGTTAGTGCATATGCTCCACAAGTTGGGTGTGCAATGGGTGAGAAAGAAAAATTTTGGAGTGAATTGGATGAAGTGGTGATGACTGTACCCAAGGGTGAGAGAGTGGTGATTAGAGCAGATTTAAATGGGCATGTTGGTGAAGGGAACAGTGGGGATGAGGAAGTGATGGGTAGGTATGGTGTTAAACAAAGGAATGCAGAAGGTCAGATGGTAGTGGATTTTGCGATAAGGATGGATATGGCTGTGGTGAATATGTATTTTAACAAGAGGGAGAAGCATAGGGTGACATACAAGAGTGGAGGAAGATGCACACAGGTGGATTATATCTTATGTAGGAGGGCCAGTTTGAAGGAGATTGGAGACTGTAAAGTGCTGGCCAGAGAAAGTGTAGTTAGGCAGCATAGGATGGTGGTTTGTAGGATGATGTTGGTGATCAAGAAGAGGAGGAGGAGTGTGAGGGCAGCACCATGGATCAAATGGTGGAAATTGAAAAAGGGTAATTGTGAGGTGGAGTTCAGGGATGAGTTAAGACAGGCACTGGGTGGCAGTGAAGAGTTACCAAATAGCTAGGTAACTACAGCAGAGCTAGTAAGAGAGACGGCTAGAAAGGTGCTTGGTATCACATCGGGACAGAGGAAGGACGACAAGGAGACATGGTGATGGAATGAGGAAGTACAGAAGAGTATACAGGCAAAGAGGTTGGCAAAGAAGAAGTGGGATTGTCAGAGAGATGAAGAAAGTAGACAGGAGGGTGGCCTAATGGTTAAGGTGTTTGCCTTACAAACACAAGGTGCAGGGTTTGAGTCTCACAAGGGATAATTGGCTAAGCTTAAAATGGCTTGCAAGGGCAGTTAGCTTAGTACTAATCTATGAACCTAATCTATGAACCTATGAGTATAAGGAGATGAGGTGCATGGCAAAGAGAGAGGTGGCGAAGGCTAAGGATAAGGCATATGAAGAGTTGTATGAAAGGTTGGACACTAAGAAGGGAGAAAAGGACCTGTACCGATTGGCTAGACAGAGGGACCGAGCTAGGAAAGATGTGGAGCAGGTAAAGGTGATAAAGGATAATGAGGGAAACATACTCACAAGTGAGGAGAGTATGTTGAGGAGATGGAAAGAGTACTTTGAGGGGTTGATGAATGAAGAGAATGAGAGGGAGAGAAGGTTGGATGATGTAGGGATAGTGACTCATGAAGTACAATGGATTAGCAAGGAGGAAGTAAGGATAGCTATGAAGAGAATGAAGAATGGAAAGGCTGTTGGCCCAGATGACATACCTGTGGAAGCATGGAGGTGTTTAGGTGAAATGGCAGTGGAGTTTTTAACCAGGTTGTTTAATGAAATCTTGGAAAGTGAGAGGATGCCTGAGGAATGGAGAAAAAGTGTTTTGGTACCAATTTTTAAGAATAAGGGTGATGTGCAGAGCTGTAGTAACTACAGAGGGATTAAACTGATCAGTCACAGCATGAAGTTATGGGAAAGAGTAGTGGAAGCCAGGTTAAGAAGGGATGTGATGATTAGTGAACAGCGGTATGGTTTCATGCCGGGAAAGAGCACTACAGATGCAATGTTTGCTCTGAGAGTGTTGATGGAGAAGTACAGAGAATGTCAGAAGGAGTTGAATTGTGTTTTTGTAGACTTGGAGAAAGCATATGACAGGGTGCCTAGAGAGGAGTTGTGGTATTGTATGAGGAAGTCAGGAGTGTCAGAGAAGTATGTAAGAGTGGTACAGGATATGTACTAGGGTAGAGTGATAGCGGTGAGGTCTGCGGTGGGAGTGACAGATGTGTTTAAGGTGGAGGTGGGGTTACATCAAGGATCAGCTCTGAGCCCTTTCTTATTTGCAATGGTGATGGACAGGTTGACAGATGAGATCAGACAGGAGTCCCCATGGACTATGATGTTTGCAGATGACATTGTGATCTGTAGTGAGAGTAGGGAACAGGTGGAGGAGACCCTGGAGAGATGGAGATATGCTCTAGAGAGAAGAGGAATGAAGGTCAGCAGGACTAAGACAGAATATATGTGTGTGAATGAGAGGGAGGATAGAGGAATGGTGAGGATGCAAGGAGTAGAGGTGGTGAAGGTGGATGAGTTTAAATACTTGGGGTCAATAGTTCAGAGTAATGGTGAGTGTGGAAGAGAGGTGAAGAAGAGAGTACAGGCAGGATGGAGTGGGTGGAGAAGAGTGTCAGGAGAGATTTGTGACAGACAAGTACCTGTAAGAGTGAAAGGGAAGGTCTACAAGAGGGTAGTGAGACCAGCTATGTTATATGGGTTGGAGACAGTGGCATTGACAAAAAGGCAGGAGTTTGAGCTGGATGTGGCAGAGTTAAAGATGTTAAGATTTGCACTGGGTGTGACGAGGGTGGACAGGATTAGGAATAAGTATATTAGAGGGTCAGCCCAGGTTGGTAGGTTTGGAGACAAAGCCAGAGAGGCAAGATTATGTTGGTTTGGACATGTGCTGAGAAGGGATGCGGAGTATATTGGGAAAAAGGGATGAAGCTGCCAGGTAACAGAAAAAGAGGAAGGCCTAAGATAAGGTTTATGGATGTGGTGACAGAGGACATGCAGGTGGTTGGTGTGACAAAGCAAGATGCAGAGGACAGGAAGAAATGGAAACAGGTGATCCATTGTGGCGACCCCTAATGGGAACAGCCAAAAGAAGATGATGATGACAGAGTGTTTTGTAAATGTGATTCATTTTAATGCAGATAGGTGCATGTTTTGTGTTAGAACAAATCCTACAAAGGATGTTGTCAACAAGCAATTCTCTTGTTGTATAGTGTGTAATCAGAGATGTTGGCCTCTCAGTGCAAGGGAGGTTTGTGCCTAGAGCTTATGTCAGAGCGAAGAAGAGAGAACCTGGAAAATCCTGCGATATTATGGAGATTTTTTTGCGAAGAATCCAGACATAAGGAAGCTGTGTGGAAACACCTTAGGACTGTATCAAAATTGATATGAGACACTTTAGAAATTTTAATTTTACGTGTGCTAGATTTAAGTCTGGACCATTATTTTTCATGTTTAGGTCATTGTATTAAATAGACTAATGGTCTCTGCTGTTTTATTTTATTTATTTATTTATTGTGTTTCTTAACTGAGTGAGTGGGTGGGGGGCTTGACCTAAGATACTTTAGTATCAAAGTGATACTGTCAAAGTACCATGTCAAAAAGAACAAATGGCATTTCAAGGTGATGCAATCAGACTGCAATGTAAAAACAAGTAACTTCTGAAAGACAAAAATAATCAACGTAAAATATGAAAAATGATTGTAAAGCACATGTGTTAAGTAACTAATGCAAATACATGACAACATGTGAAAAAAATCATTGTCAGGCAGACATGGAATCCTTATCTGATAACACAGTATACATATGCACACACACACACACACACACACACACACACACACACACACACAGACACACGCACACACGCACACGTGCACACACACACACACACACACACACACACACACACACACACACACACACACACACACACACACACACAAACACACACACACATAATTTAATTTCTCTCAATCCCCTAAGTGTGTTTGAGTATTTGCAGAGATAAAAGAAAGGCAAGCAGCAGCAAAGAGCAGCAGAATGAAACTATTTCATGTCTTTGGGCCTTGGGTGTGATTATAGAAATATCTGAGATTCCTGTTGGAACAAATAACAAAAGCACAAACAGTGAACTGTAAAGAAGCAACATCAATTTGGGCTAAATCATTTTAATAAATATGTATACTTACAATTATATTACAGAATCATGTTCAGGACAGATAAGGGTCCATTCTCTAACATAGTTTTTTTATATCAGGTGACTAAAAAAGCATACATTGGCAGAGTTTCCCTGAACTTTTGTGTATAAATGTAAAGGAGGGATGCATCAGTAAGGTAAAATAAAAAAATAATGAAAAAGACGGTGTGGATGGTTGTTTAATAAGGCTGGATACAGTGCAGCTGTTTAATGAATATGAGCAAATTAAAAAAAAAAAAAGAAAAAAGAATGGTAATCTGCAGCAGGGAGTGGCCATGAAAGATAATTATCCTGTGTGGTAATCTGCAGCAGAGAGTGGCCATGAAAGAGAATTATCCTGTGTGGTAATCTGCAGCAGAGAGTGGCCATGAAAGAGAATTATCCTGTGTGGTAATCTGCAGCAGAGAGTGGCCATGAAAGATAATTATCCTGTGTGGTAATCTGCAGCAGAGAGTGGCCATGAAAGATAATTATCCTGTGTGGTAATCTGCAGCAGAGAGTGGCCATGAAAGAGAAATTATCCTGTGTGGTAATCTGCAGCAGAGAGTGGCCATGAAAGATAATTATCCTGTGTGGTAATCTGCAGCAGAGAGTGGCCATGAAAGATAATTATCCTGTGTGGTAATCTGCAGCAGAGAGTGGCCATGAAAGATAATTATCCTGTGTGGTAATCTGCAGCAGAGAGTGGCCATGAAAGATAATTATCCTGTGTGGTAATCTGCAGCAGAGAGTGGCCATGAAAGATAATTATCCTGTGTGGTAATCTGCAGCAGAGAGTGGCCATGAAAGATAATTATCCTGTGTGGTAATCTGCAGCAGAGAGTGGCCATGAAAGATAATTATCCTGTGTGGTAATCTGCAGCAGAGAGTGGCCATGAAAGATAATTATCCTGTGTGGTAATCTGCAGCAGAGAGTGGCCATGAAAGATAATTATCCTGTGTGGTAATCTGCAGCAGAGAGTGGCCATGAAAGATAATTATCCTGTGTGGTAATCTGCAGCAGAGAGTGGCCATGAAAGATAATTATCCTGTGTGGTAATCTGCAGCAGAGAGTGGCCATGAAAGATAATTATCCTGTGTGGTAATCTGCAGCAGAGAGTGGCCATGAAAGATAATTATCCTGTGTGGTAATCTGCAGCAGAGAGTGGCCATGAAAGATAATTATCCTGTGTGGTAATCTGCAGCAGAGAGTGGCCATGAAAGATAATTATCCTGTGTGGTAATCTGCAGCAGAGAGTGGCCATGAAAGATAATTATCCTGTGTGGTAATCTGCAGCAGAGAGTGGCCATGAAAGATAATTATCCTGTGTGGTAATCTGCAGCAGAGAGTGGCCATGAAAGATAATTATCCTGTGTGGTAATCTGCAGCAGAGAGTGGCCATGAAAGATAATTATCCTGTGTGGTAATCTGCAGCAGAGAGTGGCCATGAAAGATAATTATCCTGTGTGGTAATCTGCAGCAGAGAGTGGCCATGAAAGATAATTATCCTGTGTGGTAATCTGCAGCAGAGAGTGGCCATGAAAGATAATTATCCTGTGTGGTAATCTGCAGCAGAGAGTGGCCATGAAAGATAATTATCCTGTGTGGTAATCTGCAGCAGAGAGTGGCCATGAAAGATAATTATCCTGTGTGGTAATCTGCAGCAGAGAGTGGCCATGAAAGATAATTATCCTGTGTGGTAATCTGCAGCAGAGAGTGGCCATGAAAGATAATTATCCTGTGTGGTAATCTGCAGCAGAGAGTGGCCATGAAAGATAATTATCCTGTGTGGTAATCTGCAGCAGAGAGTGGCCATGAAAGATAATTATCCTGTGTGGTAATCTGCAGCAGAGAGTGGCCATGAAAGATAATTATCCTGTGTGGTAATCTGCAGCAGAGAGTGGCCATGAAAGATAATTATCCTGTGTGGTAATCTGCAGCAGAGAGTGGCCATGAAAGATAATTATCCTGTGTGGTAATCTGCAGCAGAGAGTGGCCATGAAAGATAATTATCCTGTGTGGTAATCTGCAGCAGAGAGTGGCCATGAAAGATAATTATCCTGTGTGGTAATCTGCAGCAGAGAGTGGCCATGAAAGATAATTATCCTGTGTGGTAATCTGCAGCAGAGAGTGGCCATGAAAGATAATTATCCTGTGTGGTAATCTGCAGCAGAGAGTGGCCATGAAAGATAATTATCCTGTGTGGTAATCTGCAGCAGAGAGTGGCCATGAAAGATAATTATCCTGTGTGGTAATCTGCAGCAGAGAGTGGCCATGAAAGATAATTATCCTGTGTGGTAATCTGCAGCAGAGAGTGGCCATGAAAGATAATTATCCTGTGTGGTAATCTGCAGCAGAGAGTGGCCATGAAAGATAATTATCCTGTGTGGTAATCTGCAGCAGAGAGGCCATGAAGATAATTATCCTGTGTGGTAATCTGCAGAAGAGCCATGGCCAAGAAAGATTATCCTGTGTGGTAATCTGCAGCAGAGTGGCCATGAAAGATAATTATCCTGTGTGGTAATCTGCAGCAGAGAGTGGCCATGAAAGATAATTATCCTGTGTGGTAATCTGCAGCAGAGAGTGGCCATGAAAGATAATTATCCTGTGTGGTAATCTGCAGCAGAGAGTGGCCATGAAAGATAATTATCCTGTGTGGTAATCTGCAGCAGAGAGTGGCCATGAAAGATAATTATCCTGTGTGGTAATCTGCAGCAGAGAGTGGCCATGAAAGATAATTATCCTGTGTGGTAATCTGCAGCAGAGAGTGGCCATGAAAGATAATTATCCTGTGTGGTAATCTGCAGCAGAGAGTGGCCATGAAAGATAATTATCCTGTGTGGTAATCTGCAGCAGAGAGTGGCCATGAAAGATAATTATCCTGTGTGGTAATCTGCAGCAGAGAGTGGCCATGAAAGATAATTATCCTGTGTGGTAATCTGCAGCAGAGAGTGGCCATGAAAGATAATTATCCTGTGTGGTAATCTGCAGCAGAGAGTGGCCATGAAAGATAATTATCCTGTGTGGTAATCTGCAGCAGAGAGTGGCCATGAAAGATAATTATCCTGTGTGGTAATCTGCAGCAGAGAGTGGCCATGAAAGATAATTATCCTGTGTGGTAATCTGCAGCAGAGAGTGGCCATGAAAGATAATTATCCTGTGTGGTAATCTGCAGCAGAGAGTGGCCATGAAAGATAATTATCCTGTGTGGTAATCTGCAGCAGAGAGTGGCCATGAAAGATAATTATCCTGTGTGGTAATCTGCAGCAGAGAGTGGCCATGAAAGATAATTATCCTGTGTGGTAATCTGCAGCAGAGAGTGGCCATGAAAGATAATTATCCTGTGTGGTAATCTGCAGCAGAGAGTGGCCATGAAAGATAATTATCCTGTGTGGTAATCTGCAGCAGAGAGTGGCCATGAAAGATAATTATCCTGTGTGGTAATCTGCAGCAGAGAGTGGCCATGAAAGATAATTATCCTGTGTGGTAATCTGCAGCAGAGAGTGGCCATGAAAGATAATTATCCTGTGTGGTAATCTGCAGCAGAGAGTGGCCATGAAAGATAATTATCCTGTGTGGTAATCTGCAGCAGAGAGTGGCCATGAAAGATAATTATCCTGTGTGGTAATCTGCAGCAGAGAGTGGCCATGAAAGATAATTATCCTGTGTGGTAATCTGCAGCAGAGAGTGGCCATGAAAGATAATTATCCTGTGTGGTAATCTGCAGCAGAGAGTGGCCATGAAAGATAATTATCCTGTGTGGTAATCTGCAGCAGAGAGTGGCCATGAAAGATAATTATCCTGTGTGGTAATCTGCAGCAGAGAGTGGCCATGAAAGATAATTATCCTGTGTGGTAATCTGCAGCAGAGAGTGGCCATGAAAGATAATTATCCTGTGTGGTAATCTGCAGCAGAGAGTGGCCATGAAAGATAATTATCCTGTGTGGTAATCTGCAGCAGAGAGTGGCCATGAAAGATAATTATCCTGTGTGGTAATCTGCAGCAGAGAGTGGCCATGAAAGATAATTATCCTGTGTGGTAATCTGCAGCAGAGAGTGGCCATGAAAGATAATTATCCTGTGTGGTAATCTGCAGCAGAGAGTGGCCATGAAAGATAATTATCCTGTGTGGTAATCTGCAGCAGAGAGTGGCCATGAAAGATAATTATCCTGTGTGGTAATCTGCAGCAGAGAGTGGCCATGAAAGATAATTATCCTGTGTGGTAATCTGCAGCAGAGAGTGGCCATGAAAGATAATTATCCTGTGTGGTAATCTGCAGCAGAGAGTGGCCATGAAAGATAATTATCCTGTGTGGTAATCTGCAGCAGAGAGTGGCCATGAAAGATAATTATCCTGTGTGGTAATCTGCAGCAGAGAGTGGCCATGAAAGATAATTATCCTGTGTGGTAATCTGCAGCAGAGAGTGGCCATGAAAGATAATTATCCTGTGTGGTAATCTGCAGCAGAGAGTGGCCATGAAAGATAATTATCCTGTGTGGTAATCTGCAGCAGAGAGTGGCCATGAAAGATAATTATCCTGTGTGGTAATCTGCAGCAGAGAGTGGCCATGAAAGATAATTATCCTGTGTGGTAATCTGCAGCAGAGAGTGGCCATGAAAGATAATTATCCTGTGTGGTAATCTGCAGCAGAGTGGCCATGAAAGATAATTATCCTGTGTGGTAATCTGCAGCAGAGAGTGGCCATGAAAGATAATTATCCTGTGTGGTAATCTGCAGCAGAGAGTGGCCATGAAAGATAATTATCCTGTGTGGTAATCTGCAGCAGAGAGTGGCCATGAAAGATAATTATCCTGTGTGGTAATCTGCAGCAGAGAGTGGCCATGAAAGATAATTATCCTGTGTGGTAATCTGCAGCAGAGAGTGGCCATGAAAGATAATTATCCTGTGTGGTAATCTGCAGCAGAGAGTGGCCATGAAAGATAATTATCCTGTGTGGTAATCTGCAGCAGAGAGTGGCCATGAAAGATAATTATCCTGTGTGGTAATCTGCAGCAGAGAGTGGCCATGAAAGATAATTATCCTGTGTGGTAATCTGCAGCAGAGAGTGGCCATGAAAGATAATTATCCTGTGTGGTAATCTGCAGCAGAGAGTGGCCATGAAAGATAATTATCCTGTGTGGTAATCTGCAGCAGAGAGTGGCCATGAAAGATAATTATCCTGTGTGGTAATCTGCAGCAGAGAGTGGCCATGAAAGATAATTATCCTGTGTGGTAATCTGCAGCAGAGAGTGGCCATGAAAGATAATTATCCTGTGTGGTAATCTGCAGCAGAGAGTGGCCATGAAAGATAATTATCCTGTGTGGTAATCTGCAGCAGAGAGTGGCCATGAAAGATAATTATCCTGTGTGGTAATCTGCAGCAGAGAGTGGCCATGAAAGATAATTATCCTGTGTGGTAATCTGCAGCAGAGAGTGGCCATGAAAGATAATTATCCTGTGTGGTAATCTGCAGCAGAGAGTGGCCATGAAAGATAATTATCCTGTGTGGTAATCTGCAGCAGAGAGTGGCCATGAAAGATAATTATCCTGTGTGGTAATCTGCAGCAGAGAGTGGCCATGAAAGATAATTATCCTGTGTGGTAATCTGCAGCAGAGAGTGGCCATGAAAGATAATTATCCTGTGTGGTAATCTGCAGCAGAGAGTGGCCATGAAAGATAATTATCCTGTGTGGTAATCTGCAGCAGAGAGTGGCCATGAAAGATAATTATCCTGTGTGGTAATCTGCAGCAGAGAGTGGCCATGAAAGATAATTATCCTGTGTGGTAATCTGCAGCAGAGAGTGGCCATGAAAGATAATTATCCTGTGTGGTAATCTGCAGCAGAGAGTGGCCATGAAAGATAATTATCCTGTGTGGTAATCTGCAGCAGAGAGTGGCCATGAAAGATAATTATCCTGTGTGGTAATCTGCAGCAGAGAGTGGCCATGAAAGATAATTATCCTGTGTGGTAATCTGCAGCAGAGAGTGGCCATGAAAGATAATTATCCTGTGTGGTAATCTGCAGCAGAGAGTGGCCATGAAAGATAATTATCCTGTGTGGTAATCTGCAGCAGAGAGTGGCCATGAAAGATAATTATCCTGTGTGGTAATCTGCAGCAGAGAGTGGCCATGAAAGATAATTATCCTGTGTGGTAATCTGCAGCAGAGAGTGGCCATGAAAGATAATTATCCTGTGTGGTAATCTGCAGCAGAGAGTGGCCATGAAAGATAATTATCCTGTGTGGTAATCTGCAGCAGAGAGTGGCCATGAAAGATAATTATCCTGTGTGGTAATCTGCAGCAGAGAGTGGCCATGAAAGATAATTATCCTGTGTGGTAATCTGCAGCAGAGAGTGGCCATGAAAGATAATTATCCTGTGTGGTAATCTGCAGCAGAGAGTGGCCATGAAAGATAATTATCCTGTGTGGTAATCTGCAGCAGAGAGTGGCCATGAAAGATAATTATCCTGTGTGGTAATCTGCAGCAGAGAGTGGCCATGAAAGATAATTATCCTGTGTGGTAATCTGCAGCAGAGAGTGGCCATGAAAGATAATTATCCTGTGTGGTAATCTGCAGCAGAGAGTGGCCATGAAAGATAATTATCCTGTGTGGTAATCTGCAGCAGAGAGTGGCCATGAAAGATAATTATCCTGTGTGGTAATCTGCAGCAGAGAGTGGCCATGAAAGATAATTATCCTGTGTGGTAATCTGCAGCAGAGAGTGGCCATGAAAGATAATTATCCTGTGTGGTAATCTGCAGCAGAGAGTGGCCATGAAAGATAATTATCCTGTGTGGTAATCTGCAGCAGAGAGTGGCCATGAAAGATAATTATCCTGTGTGGTAATCTGCAGCAGAGAGTGGCCATGAAAGATAATTATCCTGTGTGGTAATCTGCAGCAGAGAGTGGCCATGAAAGATAATTATCCTGTGTGGTAATCTGCAGCAGAGAGTGGCCATGAAAGATAATTATCCTGTGTGGTAATCTGCAGCAGAGAGTGGCCATGAAAGATAATTATCCTGTGTGGTAATCTGCAGCAGAGAGTGGCCATGAAAGATAATTATCCTGTGTGGTAATCTGCAGCAGAGAGTGGCCATGAAAGATAATTATCCTGTGTGGTAATCTGCAGCAGAGAGTGGCCATGAAAGATAATTATCCTGTGTGGTAATCTGCAGCAGAGAGTGGCCATGAAAGATAATTATCCTGTGTGGTAATCTGCAGCAGAGAGTGGCCATGAAAGATAATTATCCTGTGTGGTAATCTGCAGCAGAGAGTGGCCATGAAAGATAATTATCCTGTGTGGTAATCTGCAGCAGAGAGTGGCCATGAAAGATAATTATCCTGTGTGGTAATCTGCAGCAGAGAGTGGCCATGAAAGATAATTATCCTGTGTGGTAATCTGCAGCAGAGAGTGGCCATGAAAGATAATTATCCTGTGTGGTAATCTGCAGCAGAGAGTGGCCATGAAAGATAATTATCCTGTGTGGTAATCTGCAGCAGAGAGTGGCCATGAAAGATAATTATCCTGTGTGGTAATCTGCAGCAGAGTGGCCATGAAAGATAATTATCCTGTGTGGTAATCTGCAGCAGAGAGTGGCCATGAAAGATAATTATCCTGTGTGGTAATCTGCAGCAGAGAGTGGCCATGAAAGATAATTATCCTGTGTGGTAATCTGCAGCAGAGAGTGGCCATGAAAGATAATTATCCTGTGTGGTAATCTGCAGCAGAGAGTGGCCATGAAAGATAATTATCCTGTGTGGTAATCTGCAGCAGAGAGTGGCCATGAAAGATAATTATCCTGTGTGGTAATCTGCAGCAGAGAGTGGCCATGAAAGATAATTATCCTGTGTGGTAATCTGCAGCAGAGAGTGGCCATGAAAGATAATTATCCTGTGTGGTAATCTGCAGCAGAGAGTGGCCATGAAAGATAATTATCCTGTGTGGTAATCTGCAGCAGAGAGTGGCCATGAAAGATAATTATCCTGTGTGGTAATCTGCAGCAGAGAGTGGCCATGAAAGATAATTATCCTGTGTGGTAATCTGCAGCAGAGAGTGGCCATGAAAGATAATTATCCTGTGTGGTAATCTGCAGCAGAGAGTGGCCATGAAAGATAATTATCCTGTGTGGTAATCTGCAGCAGAGAGTGGCCATGAAAGATAATTATCCTGTGTGGTAATCTGCAGCAGAGAGTGGCCATGAAAGATAATTATCCTGTGTGGTAATCTGCAGCAGAGTGGCCATGAAAGATAATTATCCTGTGTGGTAATCTGCAGCAGAGAGTGGCCATGAAAGAGAATTATCCTGTGTGGTAATCTGCAGCAGAGAGTGGCCATGAAAGAGAATTATCCTGTGTGGTAATCTGCAGCAGAGAGTGGCCATGAAAGATAATTATCCTGTGTGGTAATCTGCAGCAGAGAGTGGCCATGAAAGATAATTATCATGTGTGGTAATCTGCAGCAGAGAGTGGCCATGAAAGATAATTATCCTGTGTGGTAATCTGCAGCAGAGAGTGGCCATGAAGGATAATTATCCTGTGTGGTAATCTGCAGAAGAAAGCTGCCATGAAAGAGAATTATTCTGTTTAAGTGGGTCTGGACATGTAACTGTACCTCTCAACAATACACATTTTTGCAGAATGTCCAGATTTTTGCTTCATAGTTTTGATTTGTACTTCATAGAATGTGTGATTTTCTGGATTTTTAGGGCAAATCATTGAGGACTGAATTCAGTAAAAAATGACAGTTATTTGAGTTACAGACTTTACATCCTTCAAAAAATGTGTGGTAACATAAGACCTTTTAGTTTTGCAACTTTCTAAGTTTATAAGAACAATATTTAAAATCAGTCCCTACTTTGGAGCTTTGTCCCCTGATTATTTTTGGCTTTGTCCCAGTTTTTTGTGTTAAGAGTTTGAGAGCAATGTATGCAGCTCTGATGAAAATGTTTGCATATTTTTCCCTAGAGCAGGTTGTCAAAAAGGATGAAAGCAAGAGAAGCAGCAAGCTGTTTTACATCCACTGCACATGAATTTATACATAGAGGAATTACTTGTTCATATTAAATCCATATATATTGTGTATATAACTTATAATGAAACAGAGCTGCATTTATAGCTGCATCATCACCTTATCAATATAACAGGACTGATAGGACTAGTGCAAAATAAATAAACAATTAAACAAAAAGACAAATTAATAAATTAACCTGAGTATGTGTATATGTATATATGTATATATATATATATATATATATATATATATATATATATATATATATATATACATATATATATATATATACATACACATATGGCCTATTTTCAGTACTAGGGATATTTGGCCAGGGTATTAGGGAACTACCTTTTATCTTTTCAGTAGGTGCTATGGAGTCTTTTACATCTATCAGATCTACCACCAACTCAAAAAAAAGGGACCTCAGTTTAACATCTCATCCAAGAATCGATAATGAATGCAGCACCCGCTTCCACCGTGTCAGCAATCCAATCACCTGAAGTGGGAATAGAACCCACAACCTTCTGACATTCTAGCACTCTCTCTCTATATATATATATATATATATATATTTATATGTATTTTATATATAGATATGGATCTATATTTATATCTATATATTTATATAAATAGTTCTGTATGTATGTATGTATGTATGCACATATACATTGCATACATTTGTGTGTGTGTGAGTGTGTGTGTGTGTGTGTGTGTGTGTGTGTGTGTGTGTGTGTGTGTGTGTGTGTGTGTGTAGTGTGTGTGTTTGCATGCATGTCTTATCTATCTATCTATCTATCTATCTATCTATCTATCTATCTATCTATCTGTCTATCTATCTATCTCTCTATCTATCTATCTATGTATCTATCTATCTATGTGATATAATCTTTCCAAGGTGTCATAACTCTAGCAAGATATCCTCAGAGTATACCATACTTAGATTATGGGATATATCTGGAAACATCCTGACATGTTGCCCAAATTACCTCATTTGCCTCCTGTCAGCCTGAAGGAGCAGTGTCTGTTCTCTAAGCTGCTCTGAATTTACCAAGCTCCTCACTCTGTAACAGAGGGTGAGCAGGACTATAAATACGATAATAGCATTAAATTGCTATTGGAATGACATTCATTCTTTTGTATATATCTAAATTGACAGTTTAAACCTAGTTATGAACATCTCAAACATTAAAAAAACTGTACATTATAAACTACATAATTTCAATGTGTTTTTGTCATAAACACATTAGCAAGCAAATATGTTCTCATACATTCACCATAGCAACCATCCAGTTGACATCGATTGCTGTTGGAGAATATTCTTCATTTCTCTTTCTTTTTATAACTTTGTTGTTCACTAACATCAGCAAAAGTAGCATACTATTTCTGTTTTAATGCATTGTAGATTTTTATTAAATCTTAACAAAATGAACATTTTATTAAGTTTTATATCATTCTGCAATGCTCATGCCACATTGCCACTAAATTGTCCAAAACAGTTTTAAAAGAATTTAAATCTGAACATAACTAGAAGATATGTTCCCAAAAGTTAAGGACTGCTTTATCACACATCCAACAGTAATAATCTGCATTTAAAAATACCTTTATTGGTTTATTGGTTTTTAAAAGGTATAAACACACACACACACACACACACACACACACACACACACACACACACACACACACACACACACACTCTCCTAGATTTGGTGGCCCATCTCAATAACTGACAAATCCACTTCCAAGTTATCTCAGCCATGTATTCATTTAGCATAGTGTCTTGGCCTGTCTTCTTTTACCTATTGCCAGTCTATACAAAGCCCTTAATGTCCCTAATTGCTTAACTAATCATAATCTTAACCACAAGCAATTCTCCCCTCACTTTCATTATTAATGCTACCCCTAGTGGAGGCATTACCAAATAGCTCTGTCTGACCCATAAGCCTCACCAGTCCAATCAAACCTTCATGTCAGACTAAAAAACATCAGCTAAAACTTTTGTTGCACCTATAACCAACTAAACCACCTTGAATCAAATTTAAGTTACACCATAAAATAATTATTTTCCTGCTTTTTTTTCATTTCCTTAAATATATCTTTCCTTGTATTGCCATTTTATTCCATTTAATTTGCAATGCTAGGCTTGACCAGGAGTTATTGTTCCAGTCTTGCCAGAATATTATGAAGTATCATCACTGTCATCACAAAGCATGTAGTGGGTCTCTTATCAGAATATATCCATAGTGAAAGCTTAATAAACTGATCTACTTTTACAGTAGTTAAATCTACTTACCTTTTACATTTAAACTTATAATCCTAAATAAATTCTACATAAATTATTTTCAGTTGTATGACTTCATAATATAAAGAAGAGGGGCATTTAAACATCTTACTTCCTTTGAAAGTATCATTTTATTTTATGACACAATCGCTTTGCCTCCATTCCAAACATAACCTTGCATCATGCTTTTAACTGCTATAAAATAGCTGTGACATACCTGGCAATGCTAAGAATGCATACAATAGCAAGGGAAGAACAAAAACAAATGCAAAACGTGTATCTTCTGATTTAAGATCAACCCAGTCATTTTACAGCTACAAATCAGCTGTTGTTGTGTATCTTATTGAGATGCCTCTAAAATATTACCTCCCCAAGTTCCTAGGTAGTTAATACGTTATACTTGCAATGAATAATCATATCTCTTCCTCAGTGACTGGGAAGGAGTTAATCAATCGATTCTTTTATTTATTACTTATTTATGTTATTGACATTTGATTACCAGGAAAGTCCGACTGGGTAGAAGCCCATTTTCTGTGGAGGCCTGGGGAGAAAAGCTCCAAATTATTACAACACATTTTAAGAACAATAATTTTGCAATCTTCAAAAATAAAACAAAAACATCTGCAGTTTAAATAAGTATAACAAATTAGACATAATATAAAAACTTTGGTTAGGAATCAATACAAGGTATATAACAGTCATTTAATATTTAGAGAATTTTTAGACAGATTGTCGAGAAATTAAAGGTAAGCTAGTCTAATGCAAATAGGAATTGCAATATGAAGTGAGGGAAAAACAGGCTTCTGGTATATTTAGAGAGAAAGTCATGGAAGAGAATTAGACAGAAGTAAGGAAGTATGTGAAGACTGTAGAGTAAGGGAGAATAAGGAATGAAAAGGTACATGTTCACATTTAGGGATATAGTTTATCCTGGTTTGAGCATAAACAGAGCCAGATTTTTCTAGGAAGTCTTTCAGAATGGTTTTGAAATATGGGAGGGAGGGTATAAACCTAATGGATACAGATATGGAGTTTCAGGATTTGACAAACTTGTACAAGTACAGACAATGCCCAGCAGATTTGCTAGGTTTGTAGACAGACAGGAGTTTTTGGTCACAGTGACTGTGAACATAGCTTGTAGAATGTTTTTTAGTGCTGGACAGGCAGATGGATGCAGGATAAAAAAGGATACGAAACCAAACCAAATACGAAACAAAAAGAGGAACCTTGTTTGCAGAAATCACGCCACATAGTCAAATAAAAAATCCTTAACGCTTTTATTAGAACAAACCAACAGAGCGTTTTCGCCACGGAATACCGTGGCTTCTTCAGAGATTCACAATTCCAAAAATCAAACACTCCATTTAAAACAGTTAAACCAGGAAGTGACATCTTCCTGTTTCCTGCAAACAACAGCTATATTTAAAGGTAACTTTTAGGCTTTTTGATTAAGTTACTTTTTGTTTTTATTATGGTTAGTTAACTAGTATTTTTACTGAATGTAAACATAAGCCCTGTGTCTTGGTCAATAGATGTATTATGGACCAGAGGGATCAACTAGGCTGACTTATTTAATAGAAGGGTCTCACATTCTACTGACCCTATAGTCAAGCATACATTCTTCATTGTTATTGACTTTTTAGGAACCTACACTTTTGTGTAGTATTTTTACAGATGTAGGTATATTTTGAAGTGGGGTGGTACCTTCCTCTTTATTGGTGCTTATTATAATGCACATAAAATACTTGCATGACGTCTGCATTTTTTGTATATATATACATTTTCTGTATATATATACATTTTTTGCATATACATGTTTCACATTTTTGTATATATATCTGCAAAGTGGTTGAGTCCTTTTCTGCTTTGTACATACTTTTTTATTTCTTTATTGGTTGTATATGACATTTTAAGATTTTTGTACCTTTAAATATAGCTGTTGTTTGCAGGAAACAGGAAGATGTCACTTCCTGGTTTAACTGTTTTAAATGGAGTGTTTGATTTTTGGAATTGTGAATCTCTGAAGAAGCCACGGTATTCCGTGGCGAAACCGCTCTGTTGGTTTGTTCTAATAAAAGCGTTAAGGATTTTTTATTTGACTACGTGGCGTGATTTCTGCAAACAAGGTTCCTCTTTTTGTTTCGTAGATGGATGCAGGATCATTTTATAGGTGGTAAGAAGTTGTGTATATGTTAGTTTATGTGGCAGCTCTATCCAATTTAGACTTTTCAGTGGTATAAAGTGGTGGGTTCTGAAAGAGGTACATGCTGCAAATTTAGCAAGTTTGTCATAGCATTGTTCAAGTTTTAATTTTTGTGAAGCCTGGGATGGGAGTGCCCTAAAGAAGAGTGGGGAGGAAATAAGTAGTGGAAAATGTAGTTTTAGTTCCATCGGTGAGAACGTTTTTGGCTCTGTAAAGCATCCCTATTTTTTGATGAGTTTTTCTTATGCAATTTTACATATGCATTTCGAATGTAAGATTATCATCCACTATCACCTCAATAGTTTGCTAATAAAATTTACTCTTATTGCTCTTATATTCATTTCAATTATCTTGTAACCCAAAAACATAACAAACTGATACAAAATATATATCTTTCTTTGAATTCATCAAATGCACAAAGCATGACGTGCAGAGATTTTTATTTCTTAATATAAAATATCCCTTTAAATCTGCATGCTTGACTGGTACTGGTAAAGGTTTGAAATATAACATAAAGAACACCGGTGACAATGAACACCTTTGGTATGTTAATCTACGCAATTTAATGGGCAAAGACAGCCTCTGTGAATAGTCACTCTACATACAAAGGCTGTGTATATTAGCCAGAATTATCACAACAATTTATTTTGTAAATCTAAGCCTAGAGGCACTGAGGTAAAATAAAATCATTCAACCATATCATAGGGAATGTCTGCATCAAGGCCATTAATCACTAAGCTGGCAAGTTTTATCTGTGCAGTCCTCATTAATACCTCTCTTTTTAAAATGTTATCTGATGTGTGTCTTTCTCCACAAAACCACGTTGATCATTTTTAATCAACTGTGGCAAATATCTTGCTAATCACTTTATAGTCATATATACAATATGTTATAATCATGATTTAACACTGAAATAAACCCATATGACAAAGTAAAACTTACGTTAATTCCCTCTTCTGGTATAACAGCAATGACTATTTTTTTTCAGAAAGGAAGAATATCTCTACTCTCCAAAATAATTTTAAAATTCTTAATAATACAAGGCATTACTTTATGATGATGAATATTTTGAAATACTGGCAGAATGCCATCAGTGCCTGGAGTTTTATCCTTTGCTTGGGTTTGCAAAGCAGTCAGTAGCTCTTCCTGAGTTATTGCTCTCATCACTGCTATAGTTTCTTCTCTAGGAAATGTCAGCTGATAATTTAGACTCTTTCATATTATCTTATTCACTCTGGGACTGATATAACTGTTGGTAGCATTAATGAAAAATCTCTGCTATCATAATTAGATTTCTACTAAAATTAGTTCATTACTTCCACCCTCTCTTTACAAACCTGCAATGATCCTTCATGGTCTCTGCGGTCTCAAACTAATTACTAATATTTTCAGATATTCAGATGAATTATAAATGTATTAGTCTCTTAATAATTCCCACATAAAGTCACATTGTGTGAAATAATTCCTTATTTTCTAGCTTTGGCTTCCTTTTCTCCTGCACACGCTGTCAAATTTCCATTGTTAAATTTATTTTGCAACTTTATCCATTAACGTTCTTCAGTAACATACATATGTAAACCTTTAAAATAAATTTTCCCCTTAAAGTTCCATTCAGCCATCACTACCCACTCTAATTTAACCTGTTTTCTGAGTTTGGGAGGGTGGCCTAATGGTGAAGGTGTTTGCCTTCCAAACACAAGGTGCAGGGTTTGAGTTGCACAAGGGATAACTGACTAGGCTTAAAATGATCCACAAGAGCAGTTAGCCTAGTGCTAATCTGTTTCTGCTAATTGCTCACACTATTCAATGAATGTTTTTTTGCCTTAAAAAAGAAGGAATTACCTATGTCTTTCCAAACAAGTGCTAATATATCCAACACACAAGAGTGAATAATTTGATACCATAACAAAATAAATCTTTACCACCATCTCCAAATAAGCAATGTTCACTATTAATGTGCACCTTATTAGTTTGTGATCTTGTTTTGTATGTATTGGGGAAAAAAGCATACTATTTCATCTCAGACTGAAAATCAACAGCATAATTTAAACCCACCTCCTTAACCGTAGTATCCACATATTGCCCTGAATGCAGGACATGATATGCCCAAGATCTACCTTGAACTTTTGAGGTACTTGCTTTAATATTCAAATTTCCCAGGCAAACTGCTATTTGCTTCTTGAAAAGCAATAATTTCCCTTTTCATCCATTGATAATCTTTCTGGGCAAATAAACAATATAGTAATAAAAGGTGCAGTAATATAGCCCTTCACACTAGCGTGGTATCCATGCACCTCTGCCGTTATATCTTGTAGTCATAAGGCACTGTTTACCAATCAGTGCCATTACTCTTTTTTGTCTTGTACCAAGAAATGTCGATACTTCCCAGTACTAATACCCGCTTTATAGTGTAACATGTTCTTCTTCTCAGTGATCATTTTTCTTTATATAACAGAACACTCATTTTTTAGATGGATTGGCTGTTATATTTACATTTTTGTCAAAAAGCTCATCCCTCATATATGAATATGGGTCTACCTCAGAAGAGTGAAAGCTGAAAATGCCGACAACGAGAAGACCGACACCGGAAGACCGACAACATAAATAATTGACAGTCCGGAATCCCGATGCTGAAAACACCGACATGTGAAATGAGCGCAACTGTGTAAGTATGCGATAGTGATGGACTTTAGGGTTAGAGTGCGGGTAAGGTAAGTGCGCTATAGTGACAGACTTTCGGGTTAGGGTGCGGGTAAGGTTAGTATGCTATAGTGACGGACTTTAGGGTTAGGGTGCGGGTAAGGTAAGTGTGCAATAGTGATGGACCTTAGGGTTAGGTTTGGGTTAAGGTTAGTGCATAGATAGTTGTGTATGTAAGGTTTAGTGTAGGTTTGTAAGGTTTTTGGTGTGCTTGTGTTATGTTTGTGTTTTTTGGAAATGGATTTGTTTTGTTTTGTTGACTGTCGGGATTGTGGTTTGTCAGGCATGTGAGCTTTCCTGTTTTTCAACTGTCGGTGTTGTGGTGTCGGTGATCTCGTTGTCTATGTTTTCGCTTGTTGGTGTTATGAGGTAGATCCATGAATATATATATATATATATATATATATATATATATATATAGAGAGAGAGAGAGAGAGAGAGGATATTTTTAGCAACCTTCCTGGTGAAACTAACCAGTACATGTTCATATGTGACAAATAGTCTCCACAGCAAACTAAAGTATAATTAAATTCAATTAATGATTGATAAGTTATTATTTGGTCCTAATACAACTATCAACCATATAAATAAACAGCCATATAAACTGCGGTGGTGCAGCGGTTAGCATTGCCGCCTCACAGCAAGAGGTTCTCTGGTTTGATTCTCGACTGGGGTGCCTTCCGTGCATGTCCTCCCTGTGGTCGCGTGGATTTCCTCCGGGTACTCCAATTTCCTCCCAAAGACATGCTGTAGGTGGACTGGACACTCCAAATTGGACCTAGATGTGCATGTGCCTTCTGTGGAAGGTTGGACGCCAGGCTGGCACCTTGGCACCGTAAAACTCCACTGTCAATCATGAGCAGACGGGTGATTCGCTGTGGCGACCCCTAACTGGGAAATGAAGAAGAAGAGTAACCTATTTAAATTAACTATCCCTACAAAAAACAGGCAAAATCATGCCTGCAATGTATGCATCAGAAAAAAATGACAGCTGTCTTACATATTTCCTCGATTGCTCCCATCTCTGCTTGAATGTACAGGATTATGGGTATCTCTTTTTAGCATAAATGGCATGCATTCATCATGTCTAGTTATTTGATTATATCCTCATTTGGAAATACAGTTATATATCAATAATAAATTAAAAAAATGTGTTTACCCTTTGTGCTACTTTGTATTAATCAGAGAGTTATTTTAAACAAAAATATGATCCGAACTTCCAAAGTGATCCTTGATACGATCCAGACAGTCTCAGAAGAAAATAGGCTCCCTTTCATCTCTTTTTGTTCAACTAATATTAAGTTAGTAAAGGACACTCATTACACTGTGATTTCTTCTTAAATATATGATTTACTTGTATATCAGCTAATCTCTGTGTGCATATATTAAAGAATCACATCATTCCAACTGAAACTGATGCAAATATACATTTCATATACACACAAGCATTTGCTTTTTTGCTGACTTAAGCTTCTTGTCACATTGTATTAAATACCTATTTGGCTTATTTGCTAAATTACTCATCTATTTCTCAAAAGTATTTTCTGAGAAATGACAGATTAAAAAATAGCACTGTATCTTCCTTAGTGTCCTAGGAGGTTGGTTGGAAAGCTCCCTCTGTCTCTCTCCATAGATGAACCTATACCACTGAAAGAACACACTCTGTTTATACACTGAGAGTACATTTGATAATGCACTTTTCTTCTCACTTAGAACAAATAAGTTGAATAATATTCAGTATCCATTAATGGGAAGTCATAGGTATCAACCACTCTGATTTCGTAAACAAAAGCAGTAACAGTGTCGAAACCACCAGTAATGAATAAGCCAAACACTGCTTGCACCATGGTCTCGAACAAACTTGGAGAAATTCTCTTGACCACACAGTTAGTGCTACAAATTATTCAGGTAGACTGTATTACTAGAACATTAGCAGTGTCTTCCATTCCTCACAGTCTGATAATTGCTTATAAAGCAACATACCAGATGCTGTCATATCCAGAAAATAATCATCTGATGTGATACTATTAAGTTTGTGATAAAAATGTCTGCTTTCTTTACAGGTGCAGCTAAGGGAGTGAGAACTGAGCTACTACCAGTTCTAGTAATGCAGTCTAGCTAAATAATTTGTAGCACTAACTGTGGTCAAGAGAATTTCTTCAAGTTTGTTCGAGACCGTGGTGCAAGCAGTGTTTGGCTTATTTATTAACCACTCTGATTTGCCATTCTGTTCACTGCATTTTCTCTTAGGATCACGTGGGTTTTAAAGAGTGAACAAGAACTTATTTAGGGCAGACCTTTTAAACACTTCATCATTATTCAGAGTCTCATTTATCAGCATCATTTGATGTGTCTAGAGTTGTCACTTTTTCAGATACTCAAAGTGGAACTTTTTTATGGAAACCATAGGATATAGGAAATTACTAGGCTAATGGCCCTAGGGCCCTTACAAGCCTAGCCATGTACACCCCCTGTTCCCAAGAATATCAAAGTATTAAGCAGAACCAAGTCAACAACTACTGCTCCTATCCAAGAGGGACACAGTTGAAACTCCAAGGGTGAATTTGTGATTTGCCATCCAGTCATCCAAATTACACTTAAATAGGGTCAGTGAGGGGTTCTGCTTCATCTGAATTGGACGTTTCTTCCAAAGCAGAGGTAATCTCTGTGAGACATATCTATCCCTCCAGCAAGTCCTGTTAATGTCACATACTCGGTTGAGTTCCCTAGAATGAGTGCATCTTATACCATTTTATTTACAAATGTTCAGCATTTCCATTAGAGAAGGATCTGCGATTACTTTATATGTATTACCTCCATACAATTACCTCCATACCATCATGCATCCACTTCAAAACTTTACTAAAAGCACACCTAAAAACATGCTGGCTATGCCCTTGCAACTCCCACTCTAATATCACCCACCCCATCCAACCACTACCTTTCTTTCCACTCCACTATCTACCTTGATTATAGCAAGCTCGGATGCTCAAAAGCCTAGTACTTATTATACAGCAGGAGCTTCTTATTCTAACATTTGTTAATGTCTGTTATGTACTTCACAGATAAAGATTTTAGTTGTCTACTGATGTACTATGTTCTTCATCTGTAAATATGTTGTAAGTAATTGCTATGTAAATTGTTAATCGCTATGTAATCCAATGTAACTACTCTCTGTTTATTTTAACTGTGGAGCTTTTCTCCCCAGGCCTCCGCTGAAAATGGACCTACGTCCAGTGGGACACTCCCGGTCAACAAATATAAATAAATAAATACATAAATAAATAAATGTAAGGCAGAAGTCACCTCTGAGTAGTCTATAAGACACAGAGTACAGTGACAGTGATTTCAGTCTGTCAACATATGATATATGCTGAAGACCCTGAATTTTCTTTGTAAGAAACCTTTGAGGTCTTTCCAGTTGCTTCATGTGCCTGGTAAGATATATACGAAAGGTAGCATTGTACTCTATTATTGGCCTGATGACTGAGGAGTATGGGAGGGGGGGGTTATAACCTCTTTTGTTCTGGATGCAATGCCCCTACTTATGAGGTTGGTGATGTAGCAAGCCTTTCTTACCACTGTGGAGCCATGGTGGTCAAACGAAAAGTTGCTGTCAACCTGTGAGCCCAAATCTTTCACCACTGATTGCATGCTTAGTGTGTTGCGGTAATCTGTAGGGATGTCGCTCTTGCCGAAGGGGATGATAATGCTTTTTTCTGCATTGAGTTTTACCCCATGACTTTGGCACCAGTTGCTTGTCTGTGTAAGTTCCTCTTGTAGGATGTTTGCAATCATCAGCAAACTTTGTCAGCCATAGGCCTTTTGTTTTAGCCTGTACATTCAAGAAGTAGATTCCAAACAATAGAAGCACCAGCACAAAAGCATGTGAACACCACTGGTTATGGGTCTGCTGGTGGACATAGAGTCACCTATTTTGACTGTGTGCATGCTATTGGTGAGCCAATTTGCACCCCACCCAACAATATACAGGTTGATCTCAATCTGTGAGTTTATCAATGATGCCTCAGTATTGAATAGTGTCAAAGGCCTTGACCAGGTCCAGGTAGGCCATATGCATGGATTTGCCTTCATCCAGGACTTCAGTAAATGTCTTAAAGACGTCCCCCAAGTTCAAGAGGCAGGATCTCCCTTTAACAAAGCCAAATTGGGCTGGGCCGAGGGTTTGAAGGTCTTCTATATCTTTGTTGATAAGATCCATGATTATTCTTTCCATAGCCTTGCAGATTAGGCTGGTCAGGCTTATGTGTCTATAGTTTCCAGGATCTGTGAAGGCACCTTCTTTATGTAATGGGATGACAGTTGATGTTTCCATTCCACAGGTACAAAACCAATGCTTAGAATGTGGTTAAAAAGAGTACCCAGCGGTGCAGCTAGTTCCTGTTTTAATCCATATGGAACACAGCCTGGGATATTATCAGGTCCCATAGAGGCTGTGTTTATGGCTTTGGAGAGAGCATTTATGACCTGCTCCTTGTAGATACTAGGTGGAGGGCAGGTGGTAGGGATGCCTAGGGGGATATGTGGTGGGGACAGGGGAGAAGTTTTCACTGAACCTGTCAGCTAGCTAGTTGGCTATTTCTGTGGGTTCAGTATATGTGGTGTCATTAACAACCAGCTTTGCGCAGATCTGGGTTTTTCCTTTAAGGTTTCTGATGTAGGTAATGAAGGCCTTATAGTTATCCTGAGTGAAGGAAACTAATTTGGATTCACAGTTAGCTTTCGAATGCCTTATGTGGTGTCTTATTTGATTGTTTAAGCCGAAGAGGGAATGCTTTCGATTCAGAGACTGTTCCTTCCTGCTCTTGGACAGCAATTTATTTCTCTTATTGTATAACCTGTTAATGGCGGATGTCTACCAGGCAGGCTTGTTCATTCTTGAGGATCTTGTTTTTATCCTATCAGGTATGGCTGAATCAATATGTTTGTATAGATGCTTATACAAGGCATTGGTGAATATTCCAGTATAGGTGTCCACGCCATCAATGAGGGCAGGGGCCATGAAACTATTAATGCCATCATGTATTAGGTTGTAAGTCTAGTTGTTGCTAAAAGGGGGTCAGATGTTATTGATACTTCTAATGAGACTGATTTATGATCAGACCTCACTAGAGAGGGCCACACACATGATAGTGAGCACCAGATCCAGAATGTTTGGCCCCTTGTGGGGGTGTCAACCAACTGGTCCAGGGCTTTGGAGTTGATGAAGTTCAAGAACCTTTGGGCAAGTGTGTTAGTACATGTATAATTTACCCAAACTACGGACAGGTAGTTAAGTCACCTAAAACCAGTGTGTTAGGTTGTATCTTGAGCGAGTCAAGTAGATCCAAGTATGCAGTGTGGGTATTCTGGTTCATGGATGGGGTCCTATAACTAACTAAACATATTTTTACTATATGTATTAAAATTGTGGCTTAAGTGATTTGTATTGATTGAATAATTGAGTGATTGATTCATTCTAGCAAATGTATAAAAAGATGCAGCTGTATGTCTTTGATTATTCCTTTGAAGGCTATGTTCAGCCGAGGTACCAGAAGACATTAAAGCATTTTGCTGTATGCTGGCTTCAGTTTGGTGATTATACTTCTTGTTCTTTCGTGTTTTTTTGAGACTTTAAGTTTGTGGTCTGAATGTGTGGAAGGCATTATAAGCTGGTATGGCCAGGGTGGTTTCCATGGCCTTAAACCAAGTCTCTGTGATTGCACAGATGTCAGCATCTTCTAAGGTGTGAGCTGCTTCCGATGAGTGCAGTTTTAGGTGTAGACTCAAAGTATTTCACAGCATAACCTTGAGGTTGCTTTTTGAAGATATTTTACATTGGGAATTTTGCTGTTGTGACATTACCTAAAAAAAGGCACTAAGGGAGAGGCAAATGCCTTAGCTAGTAACCAAAATCCCAGCGGTGACAGATGAAGACCATCTTTGGCAAAGCAGCGTGGTCTGTCTACCATGTCATCCCAGGCTGACAGGTACTGGATCCCATTAGAATAATACCAGAAACTAAGCCAGTTGTTGAAGTCAATCATTTTTTGTTTATATTGTGGTATCATCTTAGGTGAAGGTAGTATGCTGCTCAAGACAAGGGACATACCTACCTGAAACACATATTCAGACAGCTCAGTCATGATTCTCTTCATATAGTCAAGCAAGGTACGTCTCACGTCATTCACACCAACATGAACTACAATGGAGTCATAACGGTACTTGTGGAGAGACTTGAGTGCGTGTGTAATCTGGTGGACCCTGGCACCTAACTGACAGCTGAGCACAACCTTCCCCTTGTCCAGCCTGGTGAGTGGGGCATCTGTGTGTCTTATTATAGAGTTACCTATGACCAAAATATTTGGTTTAGATGTGCTTTGCCTTAGGCGCTTGTTTGGTGAGACACTCATGCTTGTGGTTTTATGTGTATTGAGTGCTGTAGGTACTGTATTAGGTGCAGCATGTTTGTGTTTCAGAGGTCTTTGGTGTTTAGGCAAATTTCTGATGAGTACCTCCGCATTTATGTGTTGAAAATTTGGTTTGTGCAGGAGACGTAGCATGTGGGTGGACAACATGTTACGTGTCACTGTTCTGTGAACAAGAGAGCAAGGATTCCAAATTCTTAGTGTATACACATGTCTCACATATTGAGCTTGAGTGGTTTAGGAGTAGTGGGTTGTCATTGTACATGAAGCAATTACTACACTGCTTCAGGATACCCATGTCAATCAGGCTGGCAGGAGAAACAGAGGAGAACTGACCATCCATAACAGTAGGTGTAAATTTGCTTATTTTAATGAGGAAGGATGTGGTTTAATTGGGGGCTTAATGCTGGGTCTGTACTATTGGTGCTGTCAAAGGCTACGAGACTATTAGGGACTAAAATATTTCAGATAAAGTGTCAAATGCTGTAGAAAGCCCAGCTGAGGTGCTCTCTGAGCAGACAAGCATAATTTAAAGGACTCTACAATTGGAGCATGGGCAGCTTCTAAGGGAAAATAAATGTATTTTAGCTTTTGTGTCTATAACCACCAATGATTTCTCCTCTGTGCAGTGCTGTGCAAAGTAGCGCTATGTGCAACAGATGCCTTGGATTGCTCAGATGAAGATATTAGAGCAGTGACTGCTTGCCAAACTCTGTGGAGCTATGTTAAAACAGGTGCAAACCTGTGCAAATGCTGGGTTTCTGTAGAAACTGTGAAAACCTTTTTTTAAAACAAGTTAAGCAATTTTCACACAAGATGGCTAATAGAAATGCTCAGTACTGAACCTTATTTCAACACTCTCCAACTCAGATGGGTCCTTTGCTACACTCGTCTGCCACAAGGGTGCAGGTCGTAAGATGGCTGGTTTTAGTGCCCAGATAATGCCAAACAGTCTAGATCCAGTTTAGCCTATGCTATAAAATACACAAGAAATAGAAAATACAAAGTGCAGGAAAAAACAGTCTTAAACAGCAAATAATTGAAATAGTGAAACAGTTAAAAAAAACGACTAAAAAAACAGTTAAAACCAGGCGGCAATTCGCTAGTACACAGTTTAAAAGTGCAGTACAGTGAATAAAAATATTGTTCTGTAGATTTCAAAGGATGCCTGGGATTTTATTTGGATTCACTCCAGAGATCAGAGAGAGCACACCAGTCCTAGAGCAGCTCCTGTAAACTATTGTAATTTTTCGGGGTGACCATGCCGATAACTACTGTAAAGGACGACGTCTCTTTGCTGCAAAACAGAAGCTCACATTTATATAATTTACATTGGTTCTGTTATTTTCTATCATTTTAAAGTGGTTCAGATGCAAAATAACTGTTTTATGTAAATATTAGAGGAAACTTAGGAAATATTTTTTGTCCTAAAATCCCAGGACATTTGTTCATTTTATGTTTGTTTGCAGGACATAACTGCTCAAATAGGGACTGTCCTACTCGAAGAGGGACAGATAGTAATCCTAGGTTTGTCTATCATAGGATTGTTCTTATTCTGTTTTGCTTTACATCCTTAAATAGCCATCATTGCTTCCCATGAGTAAAAAAGGCTTAAATCCTCAAGGAAAGTATACCTTAAAAAGTGCTGGATAAAATGTATAAAATGTAAAGTTTCTTAATCTACAGTCTCATACAAGCTACAAACTATATAGCATACCTCATGACATAATCTCATTCATACAATGATGTGATGTCTGAACACTAAAACCATTGTCAATTAAAACTAATCTTGTGCAAGATGCCTGCTTGCAAAAAAAGTAACCAGTAAGTCTAATCTTTAACCTTAATTTTTTATATTTTACTAATACATGTCTTAGTTGCTTTACAGCTGCTATTATACCAGGAAGGAAAAACCTATGCACTCTCTCTTCCTATATCTGTTAAGCACGCAATTCAGTCTAACCATCCAGTTTGTTTAGAACATTAACCATGCAACTCCGACCTTTTCTCTTCTCAGCTGGTCTTCTTCAATATGGTTCTTTTGCCTTTGCTTGTTTTTCGTTATGTAGCACTAACTCAGGTTACATATAAATATACTGCTCTTTTAGTTCCTCATTTCTCCTTTTGCAGGTCATCAGTGGTACCATTATGCAAACAGATGGCAGCCACAACTTTTGTTTCTCTTTCCTTTGTTTCAGCAATGTAATTATCATGTTTAACACTCACTGTCTCAATCCCTCTGTCAAAATCTGCCATTAATATTTCTCAAGGCATCTTCTTTAGCACATCTCCTTCCATATCTTCAGAAAGGCTCTCAGAAGATACCATCATCAGCATAGAGCCACTTGCCAAACTGCAGTCATTTTCAGCAACTTGGTTAAGCAAACTGCTTTTCCAGACTTTTTCTTTTTTTCTTCTTCTTCAGTTTTAGCCCTTCATGTTATCAGTCACCAGATATTTAAATATATTTAATTCCCAATCTCACATTATTTACAGTGAGATAGAGAGAGAAACAAAACTATACAAACAAAAACACCAGGAAATGTATCTTCTTGGTACTGCACCATTTACCAGACGTGCTGATGGTTAAGTGCTTTGATGTTGAAGTGTAGTGGAAATAAATTATATATCTGATACTCTGGTCAAGTAAACATTTTTATCACACTTGTTTATCATTGCTGTGATAAATATCAATCAGTCTATATCTCTAATTGCTAAACTGTTTGTTGCAGGATTCCCTAGGTGTAGTAGACTGGCTTATTCATTTGTGATTATGAAACTTGCAAAATTCTTCTAAAATGAAGTCGGTGCCATTATCTGTAGCAGCATGTTGTGATAGGCCCTAAGCAGCAAGAGATCTTCTGTGTATTTAACACAGTTCATGACATAATCTCATTCATACAAAACACTTCTAATCATTTCATATATGTGTCTACCACAATCATGAATAGTGCATGGGTAGGCCTACAAAACTGATATGCAGTCTTTCATAGCATTCTTCTGGAAATTACTGTGGTCACAGTGGTACTTGTCTAGTTACCTTCTGTTTTGTTTGCTGCAGTATACATTCTTTATGTATTTCCTCTAATTCTTTGCCTAATTTTGGTCACCATGCAAACTTTTGCGTTCTTCAGTCTCCTAATGCCAAGATGTCCAGTATGAAATTATTCCAGTATCTTTTTTCTCAAGTTCCTGGAAAGAATAACTTATTCTACAAAGCGCACAACATTTTCTACTGATAATTCAGACATTTTCTTTTAATAGATTTTTAAGCTCCAATTGATTTTATAAGGCCATTTTTCCATCACAAAGTTTAATACCCTCAAAAGTTCATTTTCATGTTTTGTCATTTTAGATGTCATTTCAGAGTTTACTAGAATTTCTTGCAAATGATCTTCAAAAAGATCATTTGTATAGCCTGGCATATTTTCACTAACTTTACCGGTAATTTATGATAATGGAATTCTTAGACTATTTACATTGCTGTACTGTTTGGACTTTCTATAACTGGCCTGATAATCCTACACTGATAAGGTGGTTGCCCATCTCCGGAGATATGATGGTGCCATTGTAGGCAAACTTTTACAGTCACCAAACAACAGCAGCAATGATTTGCAATAAGTCACCTGCTTAAACTGCCTACTTCACAAGTATTGACAGAATTTATTTAACCTAAAATGTAAAGCAAGAGCTATCCTTTCTGTTGCGAATATATGGCTTCTACAGGAGAGAGTGTTTGTGATACGAAGGTGATGCACAACTTGTTGTCTCAATCTTCTAGCACCATATGCTAAAGCAACACAAGCTAGTTTAAGTGGCCAGTCTTGGTTATCATATAACAATATTTAATTGTAATTTAACAAGTCTTTACTTTCTTAAATTAATTATTTTCCTAGACTTCCTACTGACATAGAATCTGCTCTTTTAACAAGCAGTACAAGGGTTGCAAAGGTGCCAGTGCTGTAGTCTACTCATTGTTTATGTACTAGTAGCATTTTCCTATTCAAAAAATGCTTGCCAGTCATTGTTTTACATGAGTGTGTAGGAGCATGATGGAATGCTTATGGCCTCTCAAATGAAGGACACATTCATTGTTTGTCTGTGACTTGGCAAGCTTCCTTTTGATTTTTTTAACTCTCAGACCTCACTCCGGTAATCTCTACAACACCTTTTGCAAGTTTGGAGTGCTTAGCCTTAAATAAATCAGCCACTGATAACCACCACATTCAGATATTTAATTATTATTTCCATTATTCTTTTTGTAAATGGAAGAAGCTGAACTCACACCAAACAGCACTCTGTCATTTACAAACAACTCTCTGTATACCTAAATAGTTACTGATTTTTTGATGTTTCATTAAGTGATACTTGTTATTTAGTAGATGCACACAGATGGCCTTCAGCAGCAGCTTCCTATTAATCAGAGGAACTACTTTGTAAGGTTAAGTGCATAGATATTCAGTTCACATGTGCGAGCTCGGTGAGGCAGTATGGACAGTCAAGGTGGATATGGTAGTTCTCAGTGCCATGACCAGAATGTTGGGCTTTAAGGGATACTACCAAACACTGGGAAGTACTGAGGATACTCAAGAGCTGGGCGACAGTGAAAGTGGCAGGTTTTCACAAGTGATTACCATTAGATAGGTGTCTTTTGAGTTTGCTGTTAGCGAGATAGGAAGTGGTGGTTCCTAGTGGAAGTGAATGTGTTTTGTGGTCCATTTTGTTAGTGTTTATGTATGTTGGAAAGTTCTGTGTTAGTGTGATTTTGGAAACTTTGTAGTGGCTGGATGTGTGAATTACTAAAGTAGCAGTTATGGTTTGGTTAAAATAGATCAAAAGGGGATTAATGATGTCAGGGTGACAAGTGGTGTTACCCCAAACCGAGAACCTGAGTATCAGACAAAATCCCTCTTTCCCCAACTCACTTAACTGCTGACCAGCCTCCCTTGAAGCTAATAACTCCTGCAGCCTTAATCTGTCACTCACACTCATATCTTGCAAAAAGACCTACCAACTCATTATCTGATGTAACCCCTGAATCACCCCCCCTCCCCCCCATCCATCGTGGCAAAATAATTACCTGCAGGCAACAGTAGAGCTGGTGCTGCTGTCTTGATTGGGTTTGCTGTTTGTAATCATTTATCCACCTATAGATTACTACTGGCCTCCATTTACTCTTCCTCCTCTGACTACTCCATTATGTATCCTCTTCTGGGTGTGTCTCCACTAAAGCTGATGTTGTTGACTCTGGGATTGCCACTTCCTGAAACAACACCTCTGCCTGAGCTACTAAATTTGCACATCAATTCTACAAAGCGCTGACATCCACTGTCGTCTTTTTGAAAATACAAACATTATTCAACACATAATAGAGCAATCCACCTTATACCTTTTAACTTAACTAACCTTTATTAAAACTGACCCCTACTCCTAATGATTAGCCCACACCCACAACCACATAACTAACTGACTTCCACACTAGTCCAGAAACCTTTCCCCCATTGCCGTTCCTGGCTAGTGTCATTGATACCCAGATTTTACCTGACCCTCTAAATCCTCTTAACTGACATTTGGCAACCCAACAGTTCATCACATAAGACCATTACCAAAATGCCACCAGCTTATGGACATCATCCTTTCCCCATACCCTGCCTATCAAACAATACTTTATCTGGACTGCTCCCCCCCCCCCCCCCCTGCATGATAAACAGCCCTACCTCACAGCACAGTAATCAACAACTTTAACTATTCTGACATAATCTGTCAGCTGTTACTGATAGACTTGTATTGTCATGCAGCACGTGATTGGTGTGCAGCCCAAGACTCTACTGCACCTTGATATACGATCTAAAATTTTCCGTTATTAAAAACAAACAAACAAACCCATCTCCCCATACAGAAATAGATGCATCGCTCTGGCTACTATAAACAAAATATGATGCTCACTTGCTTATATAATGGCCTGTTTATTCCTAAATTGGTTTTGTTTTTTTCTCTCTCTCTCTCTCTCTCTTTTTAATTATAGCTTATTTTATTTTCCATTTTAATTGGCATGTTCCCTGAATGGCTATGAAGTTTGATCCACCCTCACCGACAGCCACTATCTTGCAACTAAAACAACCCCACTGAGAACCAGAAGCTATTTCTACATTGCATCTGACTATCTGCCTGTGCTTCCAAGCAGCACTGCTATCAGATGACATACAACCCTGCATGGCAGTTTAAAACTATGGCCTCTATTTGTTGTTTTTATTATTTTCTTCTGTCTTCCTGCAGATGATCCTAACCCCTCAACCAAATGGTACAGCAAAATAAATTTACTTGCAAAGAAAACTGCTCACAACAGCGTGAGGATTATCACAGCAGTTCCTGAATGTCATTGCATTCACCATGTGACCCCAGATGACCAGTCAGAATGCAGAATTCCCCTAGTGGTTACTTATAACAACCATTTGTGATCATTTAGATTATTTGTAATAGTGATGAATGTAATCACCAATGAGGTCACTGGATTTTTATTTTGTTTCAAACAGTCTTATCTGTGATTATTCATTATATACTCATTTCAACATATAAAGATGTGAAAATGCTTTGAATGTTCTTCTGTGTTGGTTTCTGTTAATACTCTAGTGTAAGTGACCTATATATATATATATATATATATATATATATATATATATATATATATATATATATATATATATATATATATTATCCTGGTTTGTATCTGTGCCTCTGGCTAAGGTCATTGCTGAAAAGGTCCTTAGAGCAACTAGGTTACACAGCTGTTGAATGACGGCACCACAGAGGCCTGAACTACAGTGTATATTGAGTGCTATAATAATCTGAATAATAGTAATAATAATAAACATCAAAACAGTAATACGTACTATTATCTATAATATGCAGTCTGGCAGCAGGAATCACTTGGTGAGATGACAAATGTGGCAAAGTATAACTGTGTACCTATTCACTTTCTTATACAGCAGTTAGAACATTTCTGGCAGGCCAAGTTTTTGAGAAGTGTGTGTATGTGTGTGCATGTACGCATGTGCATATGTGTGTGTGCGTGTGTGTGTGTGTGTGTGTGTGTGTGTGTGTGTGTGTGTGTGTGTGTGTGTGTGTGTGAAAGAGAGAGAGAGAGAGGGAGAGAGAGCATTTGCAAGTGTGAGAAAAAGGGAGAGACACTGTGCAGCAAATGCCTATATGTGGTATTGTGGGAACAACATTTACAAAAAGATGGAGATGTTTAAATCAGACATGTCAGCTGGTGAGCTTTGCTTTAAATATTTCTGGAGGGAAGACTGAAAGATCACAGGGCAGATCAAACCAGACTGCTATGGGAGACAGAATGGAGAAAGGTAAGGTGAGAAAGAAGGATAGCATGCTGAGTGCAAAATATAATTGGATTAGTGCGTTTTTGAAGTCTAGGAACACACTGGATGGGAAAAGTAAGAGGTTTTAGAAATGTGAATTTTAAAGAAGGAAAACATGCATACTAAAGAGCATGGATAATATTTACCCTTGACGGTAGTATTGGACAGACCCAGAAATTCAGTAAAACTCTCAGAATTATTTTTTATATATGCATGCACTTAGGTATGTATGTGTACATGTATGAATTTATTGAACTATGTCAATCTCTCTATTTATCTCTGTCTGTCTATCCATCAATCTATCTAGCGTTGTAGAAAAGGATATCATGCAGCTTGGGTTTAGTGATAATCAGCATTTCCTGTTGTTGCAAAACAGCTGCACTTTTAGAGATCTCTGTGCTTTCAGTGTACTACTGAGTTGTATTAACCATAATCAGAATCAGAAATAATGTGTTGATCCCACAGGAAGTTGCTTATGTTACAACTGCACAGATAAACATAGACACAATGTAGACCAAACACATGTTACATAATTATATATGACAGATATACTCACTTATATTAGCCCACACATATATAACAGCAACACCTGACACAGGTACACTGTTGACCATAGCCAAAGTATTAGATGAGTTTGATACCACATATAGTGGTGACATGAAAGGGGGAGCCTTTTATGTTAATTACCACTTACACTAGAATATGGGGTATTGCATATTACGATACTTTAACTAAGGTACAACATTTTGGGCAAAGGATAATTACATTGATGATTAATATTGCACTGAAAAAAGAGACAAAAGAGAGATAAAAAGGATGGGGAAAAAGAAAACCATGGGTAAGAGTTTAACATTGCACTATGTGGTCTCCTTCAGTAGTGGAGGTGGTACTAAGATGGTAGGAGGCATTATGGAGTCTGATGGCTGTGGGCAGGAAGAATTTCTTGTGATATTCAGTGGAGCACTTTATGCTCGTCAGTCCCCTGCTTAAGTAACTTCTCTGTCCATCCACCACTCTGTTGAGTGGGTGGTCAATATTTTCCATGATGGACTTATTCACACTAACATTCTACTCTCAGCCATGGTTTTGAGGGTGTTTAGTTCTCCTCCAACTACTGAGCTAGCCTTCACTACCCCAGCATATCACTGCGAAGAAGATAGCGCTGGCCACTACAGTCTCATAGAACAATCGCAACATAGTGTTGCCGACACCAAAGGATATGAGTCTTTGTAGTAATTGCAGCCCAGTCTTATCCTTTTTATATGTCACCTGTGAGTTTTTGGACCAGTTCAGCTTACTGTCCAGGTGCACCCCCAAATACTTGTAGTCATGAGCAAGCTCTACTTCAAACCCCCCCCCCAATTGACAGAGGGGTCATAGGAAGACGAGAATGTGATTTCCCTGGATTCACTACCAGCTCCTTCATTTTACTGATGTTCATTTGCAACTGATTAATCTCACACCAGCTCCCAAAGCTGTCCACCACCCTCCTGTATTCCTCCTCATCAAGGAAGTCACAACAACAGCATGATGTATACAGTTTTGAATTAAAAACAATGCAAAGCACATTTGTTTTGAAGAAATTGTTTTGAAATTGTCAGCATTATGCTACCAGCTCATACATTACTGCAGTAAACATAAAAAGTACACTATTAAAATAATCTTTAAATCAACTGCAGATAACCAAACAGTATATATGTAAACATCATGTTTTCTTTATTTTTCTCTTAAAACTGCTGCTAAACATGATAGGATTTTGAGGGTCATCAATGTGTTCTGAGTTTCAGTTGTATGTTACAAACTAGAGTTTTCCTCAAAAGTTTATAGCACACTGTATGTTATGCTGTGTAACAGATATATTGTTTTTCCACATTCTGAAGTAGTCTGTATTGTTGTTGCATCTGCCACTGTACTCAGACCATAGTTAAAAGAGTCCAAGGACCAGCCTGCCAAGCCAGTTAATAAATAAATAAAAACAATTCTATAGTAGCCAAGAATGAGTATCACATAGACATTTATTCATCTATCTTTATATTTCCCTGCCTTTTTTCTTTGTTTATTTGAAGCATTAAACCATTGCACTCACATTTTCAGGACTGGTTTGGGAAAAACATTGTGCAAAAATACAAAATAATTTGATTTATCTTATTTTATTCAAACTATGTTTTATTATTGTAATTAAAAATTATAAAATAATATTACAATTTGACAAGTGTCACCCTCAGTTGTGGATTATAATGGGGCAGTTCAGGTGGTCACTAAGGGTGCACCACTCCAGGGGGCTCCATGGCCAGCCACTTGGTATGTAATTTTATTTGATAACATTTTGATATGTTCAGCACTGTTAATTTATTTTAGTTAGCTTTTGTGTTGAACGTAATTGCTAACCATTATTTATTTTTAAGTTTAATTAAAAAAAAAGTGTTAAAAGAAAACCAAAAGTATTTGCCTTTATACATTTGTGGTTCATACCATCTGTGCAGGCACAAAACAGGAAAGTAACACTGACTGGTTAGGGGCACTTTATTTATTTAATTACCTACTGACTTACCTACTTAAAGTAAATGGAAATAAATAAACAAATGGGCCATGACAACCTTATCCAAAGTCGCTACAGCTTTCAACTCTTTTCCTTCCCATGAATCATCGAGATACCAAAGTTTAGTGAGTATTAAATCTTAAAGTGGATGGTTGCACTAATCTGAACTCTCAATTTAAAATAGCAGTGGTGTGAGGTAAGTTTTTTTTTTAATCCTAACCTGATATTGACATTTAGTGTTGTGGATGGCTGTAGAAGGACTTTGCTATTGGCCACTGCCAGCAACCATGTGCCTGCATAAACTAAATACATTACATCTCAAATATCTTGTTTTAAACAAGGTATGTAAGCCGTAATGTATTTGGGTCACTGTGTCCCTGATTTTTTTTCTCACAGTTTTGATTTGTTCATCATAAAATTTGTGGTTTTCTGACAAATTGCTGATTTTTCAAAGATTGCAGTCATTAAATAATAACAGACATTCCCTCTGCAAGATTATCATCCTGCTTGGGTATATAATTTGAATATGTTGTTAGCATTACCATTTGCATAAGTGATATTCTTTTTACATTTAATTTATAAGGCAGATCTTAGCAAACAGTTTGCAGAAGTGTTACATATCATTTGTAAGACAGGTCTTATCAGACAGGTAGTAATGTACAAGGAAAACTGAGATGTTTGGTTTCTTTTTTTCCCTTGAATACCTTAATTTTGTCATTGCAATATCCAATGTCTGCTTTTTTTTTTTTTCAATAATCCGTCTTTTATTGTTTTTCAGTTACATAACTACACACTATAAATACATACAATATATACATGATTGCTTCCAAAAGTTACATAAACATTATATATTAATGCAAAGTATTAAAAAAGAAATACAACATGAAAAAGTCAACAGTCTGTATAATTGTTACGATCTATATCAAATCTAAGATTGAATCAGTCTTATAAATATGTGTCCTGAGTAATAGTGGATAAAAACCTCTAGGCCAACACAATATTAAAGATTTGCTCCCATATTTTTATATTATTTATGCTTTTCTTATGGTCATTGATTAACAATTTATGCGCTAATATGTGTCTGATTGCTAATGTTCTAAAATTTTCCCAAGATGTCTGAGTCGGGTTCAACCAGTTTGAAGCTATGTATAGTTTCATTAATAAACAAATATTCATGATTATGATCTTTTTTGATTTATCTAAGTTATCTGGAGGAATATGTAGGATCATAAATTCCCAAGAGAGTGTTGAATGCTGGTATCCCATTTTCTGTAATTGAAGTTTTAATGAATTCCAAAGTTTAAAAATGCATTTACAACTCCAAACCATGTGAAACAAGTCAGCTGTCTGGTCTGTACAATATGGACATTTAGGCGAGTTCTTTGAGTCAAATTTATGAAGAATAAGACGGGTATAGTAGGCATTGTTAAATATCATCAATTTTGTGAATAGTAATTTCTGAAGGGACACAGACTTTAATGTTAGATTAAATGCTTCCAAGATCTTGCTGTCGTCAACTAATATTAATTTTTCCCTCCAATAATTCGATAAGAGAATATGTTTATTATATTTCATCTCTTTTATCAGTTTATATGAAATAGTTATATATTTTTTATCTTGTATCAGAGCTTCCCACAGATTACGACATATATTTAATTCCTCTTCATTAAAATCAAAGTTATTAAAATAATTTATAGCCAGATCTTTTAGTTGTCTCATGATAATTAGATAGGAAATAGGAAGACTTTTCTCTTTTAAAATATCGTGAACTGATACCCCAAGAAAGGGGTAGAGATCCAATACAATTAAATCCTTTATTAGGGGGAATTTTTGTAAGTCTATCAACTTATTCCCAATTACTAAATTTGGGTTCTTGTGAAATGGTTGAAACACCATCATATATTTTAGTAGGTTTAATGAGGTAAAAAGATTTTGAATTGAAGTTACATAACTTTTAATATGTTCCATTAAGTCATATTTACTGAGTGTTCCTCTATTCAGAAAGGGTAGAGCTTTACAGTTAATTCCCACTTTAGTTACGTGTCTGTAGGTTAAGACCAGCCATTTTGACGCCCATTTCAGACTGCCTCTATCAAAGTGAATCACCCTTAAAATTCTGTTGGCATTGATTATCAAGTAATAAGTTTCAAAATCTGGTAAATCTAAACCTCCTCTATTCTTTGGAGCCATCAGTTTCTCATATGTTATCCTCATTTTCCTAGGTTCCCAAAGAAATCTCCCTAGTCCTATATGAAGCTGTTTAAAAAATGTCCTCGTGATTCTAAGTTGTGTAGCTCTAAGTATATATAATATTCTGGGAAGAACATTCATTTTGATAATTGCAGTTCTTGCCATCATTGGTAGTTTCAGTTTACTCTATCTTTTCAAGTCCAATGTTATCTGATCCCAAATTGACTTAACATTGTTTATAAAAAAAATCTTTATTATCAGTTGAAAATACAATACCCAGATATTTTGTTTTTTCTTCCGTCACTACTTGTCCTATCAATGGTAGCAATGAAAAAGGTGTAGGAGTCTTTAATGGGAATATTTTGGATTTCTTAAAATTCAGTTTATAATTAGAGATTTTCTCAAAGTCTTCTATTGCTTTTAATATTTTCTCGGTGTCTGACACTGGTGTGGTACAATATATATTTAAATCGTCTGCGAAAGCAGCCATATTTATTTTCATACCATATATTGTTGGAGGATTGTAAAAAACATTTTGTTTAATGTGTAAAAATAATGGTTCCAAATAAAGATTAAACAAAATAGGAGATAATGGGCATCCTTGTCGGGTACCATTTTTAATTAGTATTCTTTTAGAGCATTCTTGATTGATAAATACATTTGTATATGCATTATTATATATTTTCCTTAATGTTAGAATGAAATCCGAAGGTATATTAAAGTATGATAACATATCAAATAGGTATACCAAGTTAACTCTGTCAAATGCTTTCTGTGCGTCAATTATGAGTGCATAAATATTGAGATTTTTGTACTTGGCGTATGAAATTAATGTGTGAAGCGTTAATGTATTATCAGTGGTCTGTCTCCCATCCATAATTCCCGCCTGTTCCTCTGATATTAATAAATTTGTGACCTTTTTCAGTCTATTTGCCAGGATGGATGTCATAATTTTCATGTCTATGTTCAAGAGTGAAATGGGTCTGTAATTATCCGGGTTTTTAGAGTCACTTTTTTCTTTCGGTATCAAAATAGTCTTAGAAGCATTAAAGTGAGGATCATTGATTTTGTTTTGAATTATATAATTAAATGTCTGTGAAAGTATTTTACTCAGAATCTCATTAAAAGTTTTATAAAATTCAGAGGTCAAGCCATCCGGGCCTGGGGCTTTATGTGGTCTCAGCTTTTTAATTATCTCTGTTACCTCCTCCGCTGAAATTGGTTTAATTAAATCCCTATGGGACTCATTATCAATATTCGGGAAAATAATCTTCTGCAAGAAATCTTTCCTAACTTTATCTGGTAAACTTGTCTGCTGATCACCATACATCTGATTAAATATTTTTTCAAAAGTATTCATAATATCTGCCTTATTAGTATATGTTCTATTATTATAGTTTATTTCTGATATTAATAATGTTGACTTCGCTTGGTTAATAATGCGTGCTAATGCTTTTGAGGGAGTCTGAATATGATTTGCGTATTTCACTAAATTTCTCTGTTCATAAAATGACAGTTTACTATTATGTAGTAAAAACAGTTCTTTTTGACACTTTAATAAGTCTATTTCTGTTTGTTTATTACAGTTCCTCATTAGCTCCTGGTCTAGTAACTTAATTTTGGTTTCCAAGTCTAGTAGTTCCTTATTTTGCATTTTTTATAGTAAGTAGCTTTCTGAAGAAAAATCCCTCTTATTTGGGCTTTGGTTGTAGCCCATTCTATATCAACAGGATGTCTGTTTTTAAGAAAGTTATGAAGTAACTGTTCAAGTGTCTCTTTAACTTCTTTCAATATGTCCTCTTTCCTTAGTAAATATGGATTTAAAGACCAATTGTATCCTCGAAGTCTCCTATTACTCATATTATTATTGTTTAGTGTTAGTGTGATCTTTGAGTGGTCCGATAATTGTCTGGCTTGGGTAGAAACACATGGGTCAGCAGATATCAATACTTCCGAAATAAAAAAAAAGTCAATTCTCAACCACATTTTATGGCAGCTTGAGTAAAAAGTAAAATTCTCTGCTTTCATTTGTGTGTGTGTGTGTATAAATGGGTCGTATAGTTTAAAATCAGTTTTAAATTCCTTCAATGCTATCATTGCCTGTTTACTAAAAGCTTTGGATGAACCAAATTTGTCCAACTTGGGATCTTGATACGAATTCCAGTCACCTCCCATTAATATATAACAGTTATTATATTGTTGTAAAATGGAGTAAAGTGAAGTTATAAAATGGTGCTGATTAGTGAAGGGGGCATATATATTCATGAGTAATATAGGTTTATCATAGAACTTAGATAACAGAACCACTACAATGTCTGCTTTTTTGATTAGTATGATTCACTGAGTGGGAAGAACAACCTGGAAACTTTATTTCAGACAACTTACTTAGGTCAGCCCTGCTACTTACCCCTTAACCACAATGTATTTGTCCTGACATGCTTAACCTCTGTATGTAATTATTATCTCATGCAATGTCACCAGGGATCATGTAAGGATATATGCCTCTTGCCCTAGAGTGCTGACCACAGATATTGAGAGGACAGAACTGGGCTCCATCCCTCTTGATAAAAGTAGCCAGGCAGTAACATGCAGTTTTTCTATAAATGCAATGGAATAAAACTTAACCCACTAGTAGGGCAATGAGTGGATTGGCTAAATAGCTGTTCCACAACTTACAGGTGGTAATATTTAGTTTAGTGATTCCCTGCTTTCAATTATATAAAGGTAGCATAGCAAACATCACGATGATTACTACCCTGCACTTGTTAAACAAAAGATTCCATCTCGGTACCATTGGTTTGTGTTATATAATGGCATGCTTTGTATGGTCTTTCAAACATATGACATACCCCAAATTTAAGTCAATGCTCCCATGGTAGGACAAGGATTGAAAGGGGGTAATTATAGATACATTAATCTAGTCAAATTTTAAAGTCTGACCTTAAGGACTAATGTGCATTTGTATGAATCAAGTTTGAAAATTTGTTTCCTGACTATTGTTAGTGCAAAACAAAGTTGAAATGCCCCTGATTTCACCAGAATGTCCCTAACTTTGCCTCATACTTTGGTGTGTGCCTCATAAAATATGAGGTTCTCTGGCAAATCATCAAAGATTACAGTCATTAAATAATGAAAAACACTTGAGATTTCAGACTTCATAACCTTCAGAAAATACTCATCAATGCTCAAAATATTATCCTAGCATAATTTTAAGTATATACAATTAATAGTTAAAATCTGTCACTGATTTGGGATCTTTGTCCCTCATTATGTTTGGTTTTGTTGCTGATTCCTATGCTAAGAGGTTGCGAGGTATTATTTTTATATCACAGTCAAATAAGGTGAACATGACAATGTGGCTATAACAACTGGGTAGGGTAGGGGCTGTTTGTGGATGAAAGATACTTACCCCATGATTGTTCGCTCAGTGAACTGTCCTGCTTTACAGGACTTATGTGTATTTGTGTGAAATAAGTTGGAATACTTGGGGCTACTATTTATTTGAAACCCAGACGAAATTACACAGCTGTTAACTCTCCCTGATTCTGCAGAAAGACCCAGATTTTGCCTCATACTTTTGGTATGTTTTTAGTAAAATCTGTGGTTTTCTGGTAAATCATTAAGGATTGCAGTCACTAAATAATGACAAATACTTAAGTTTCAGACTTTATACCCTTCAGAAAATGCATGCAAATGCAAAACTGCTATTCTAGCATCTTTCTGAGTTTAACTGCGCTAAAATTGGGCACCTAGCCCAGTCAGACTTTCCCAGTTAACAAATATAATAAATAAAATAAAATATAAGATCAATATTTAAAACATGCATCTGATTCTGGGCTTTTGTTCCTCAATTATATTTGGCTTTGTCCCTGATTCTTGTGCTAGAAGGTTGAAAGTTATTTTTTTTATCATAATCTAATTATTTGTACACAGTCGCTGTAACTGCTGGGCTGGTAGCATCTATGGATGAAAGTAACTTACTCTTTTGATTGCTAAATTTAAACCATCAACAGTTGCAGGACTAGTCTGCATTTGTGTGAAATAAGTTGAACTACTTGGGCTACTGTTTGTTTGTGTAAAGCGTGCCTTGAATTATTTAGTTTTACCACCATCCAACATCTGAGGTGAACAGAGTCAACAATGGAGCTATAATTGGTGTAGCTGTCTGCGGACAAGAACGGCTGATCCTTGCTGTCATGATCAAGGTAAACAGACATTCGTCTGGCTTTGCAGGACTGGTGTGCATTTGTATAAAGCAATTTGGAATAATATACCATGGCTGTTTATATTGCAAACATTCATTAGAGGTGTAGACAGTGGCTGCATTTGATGGGTACAGACATTAGAAGATTATAATGATGGCATATTGAATGGCCTTAAATCAAGAAGGTGAATCCAAAAGAATGAGCATTTATGTGTGGTCCAAAGAAAAGTGTATATGTGGGAAGGAGTAGGGGGTCCAAGGTACACATAATCCATCACTGGACATCCTAAAACATGTACTGTCCTTCTTTCCTTCACTAACCATATCTACAAATGCATGGTAAAAAGGCAAACTAAGTTGTGCAAAATTCATAGACTTAGCTAAGGTTATTAACTCTTTTTTTTGTTTAATAATTTTTGTCTCCCTGCCTCTATTGATGACTGAGCCCTTCTTCCCTTTTGACTGTGGGTCATTCCTCTCATCCTCTTGTATCCTAGACAACAAAGGGGAAGCAAGGGATCACAGCCATAATCCAGAGGGGACTTGGAGACTTTTTTTGCATTCTCCTATAATTTCTCCCATGTTAAATTTGAAGCAGTGCATACTATGCTGGACCCTGTACAAGTGCCTGTTTCTGTTCCCTTGCTATTTCATTTACAAAGCATGTTCACTCCTTGGTGGGGTCACAATCCCCAGAGTCCTTAACTTTAAATGATGTAGTCCTGAACCTTATCCATTGTTTAGCTCATGTAGAAGGCCTTTGCCATCTCCTTCCCCAGGATGGGTGAGCTGGTGTTGGCTTTTTCCCTCATTTTCCCCAGTTAACTACCCTATCCCTGGCAAATATTCAAACTCAGACCATGTGGACAGTAGTCAGGGCTAAACGATTTATGCTGTGGAGCCACTGTGATTCTGTTTCTCATCATAAATTGATACTAAATCTTCCACATTTTGACCTGAAAAGCACAAACATAGCATGGTTTACGAAATATCTCCAAGAGTGAATTATATGAGTATCCATTTTAAACAGCTAGTTTAGCCTGCAAACTTCAACTAGCAAAAATCTTCAGGGAGCAGTACAAGATCCAGTAGCAGTGGTAATCAGTTGTTTTATCAGTAATATCTCAGATACACTGACTGAAATATATAGCAATGTAATGCCACTTTAAATATTTGTTACTTTGCATATAAATCACATGATAATTTTCTTATTTACTGTAGTATGTCTCAGCTGCAAAAGTCAAGTCACTGAGTTGTCAGCACATCACCTTCTGTCCATTTTTTATACTGAAAGCCCAAATGTTATGTAAGTTGTAGCTACACAATGCCTCGTTCTATTACTTCTGTCACTGCATAATATTTGGGTTTTCAGTATAAGAAACCAATCTAAGCAGGCAACTAAGAGGGCTACTTAATACTTTAAAGGCTAAATTTGAAGAAAATAAATAGGCTCTCAGGCAAAGGACAACCACAAGGCTTTCTACAGCTATGTTTGTAACCTCAGGAGAAATACACAACAATGCACAGAACTTCTTGTAAATAGCAACACCTACACTTGAACCAGAGGCCATTGCCATCCTTTTTGCTGACAGGTTCAGCTCATATCCCCCCCCCTCCCCCAACATAGTCCAAAAGAAATGTTGCATACCTCAATCCCCCCAACCATTACTAAGGAATAGGTCATCAATGCACTTCCTAAGACCAAAAATACTGCATCGATGGGCCCCGATAACATCGGGGATGTTTAATAAATTGCATGAAACATGACTTCTCTGATCTACTTGAGTCACATTTTCAATTGGAGCCTTCATTCATGTTTTGTGCCCATGGAATGGAAGATGGCTACAGTCATTACCTTGCCCAAGGTGGTCTAACCACTGATCCGGTTAACTACAGGCCCATAACTCTTACCAGCCTAAAATGTAAGGCCATGGAAAGAATCATCATGGGCATGATAAATGAGGACTTGGGTAACCTGCAAATGCTGGACCCTTCACAGTTCAGCTTTGTTAAAAGAAGGTCATGCCTATTAAATGTGGTGGACTTTTTGGAAAGGATCACCAAAGCAATGGATGAAGGTCAGACTGTGCACAAAGCTTACCTCGACCTGGCCAAGGCTTTTGATACCATGCCCCACCCAGGCATTACAGACAAGCTCACTAATTTGGATATAAATCCTTTTATCACCCACTGGATAGCCAACTGGCCCAGGAGGTCAAAATAGGTGAGACCACCTCCACCAAGAGTCCAGTCACTAGTGGAGACCACTGGGTCAGTACTGGGCCTGTTCCTTTTTGGCATCTATTTCTCTGAAATGGAAGCAAATGCTGAAGGTTTATGGCTGACTAAGTATGCAGATGGTTACAAACTGGGGGTTATCACTGACTCCCCTCTAGGCACTAGCATTCTTTAAGAAGGTCTATCTCTGACTAACAAATGGTGCCAAAGCCATTGTCTTAAACTCAGTGCTAAGAAATGTATAATTGTGCCCTTTGGGAAGTCAACTATCCCAGCTAATTACCAAGTTGATAATTCACCTCTAAGAATTGACCCAGTGGTATGGGATCTGGGTACACACATAGATAGTAACCTTACCTTCGAGCATATGGCTCCAGTGGTGAGGAAATCCTTTTATGTTGTGCAACTTATAAGTAAGGGCATGGCATCTAGGTTCAAAGAGGACATTATCCCACTGCACTGTGTCCTAATCAGACCAATCATAGAATACAGTGTTCCCTTTGGTATGTACCTGACCAGGCATATGCAGCAACTAGAGTGACCTCAGAGGTTCATTACAAAATGAATACAAGGCATAACAAATCTGCCTTATGCAGAATGCCTTAAAGCTCTTTCTCTCTACTCAGTTTCTTATACATTGCTGAGAGGTGAGCTATGCTTGGCTTGCAAGGAATCTGCAAACCACACACTTATAAATTTCCTACATATGCGAAAGTCAAAGAGTACTAGAAATACAAGTTCTAGGATTATGAATTTTGTGATTTAAACAGAACATGCTGGAAGGACTGATATGTGTCCCAGAGACTGCCTGTGCTATGGAACAGGCTTTCCATCCATGTGAAGCTGAGTTCATCTATTACCCAGTTTAAGCACAACATAGACCAGTGCATGGGGAAGAGGAAATTTACACTGTGCCTGGCATCCTTCTCCCTTGTGGACAGAGGTAGCTTATAAATGCCTGGCCTTCAATGTCATGTTTGGATACATGACATCATTATTCCTTTAGGAAAACTTGGTTAGGCTTAGAAAGGCTGTCCAGGTCATTAGCCTAGTAACAATCTATGACTCTATGAATCTAAGCTAAAATGTTCTGCATCTTGTAGTGGAACTTGTTGCTGTTATAACTAGATGAGGAAAAATGTTCCATCACTTATACAGAATTGCAAACAGCATACTAACCGTATAAGTATTCGTATATGGGAGACTGCACAGATAATTGCATATGGGAGACTTAAGACATTCTGGTAGTGGTATATAACTAGAGGGCACAGCAGAGAAAGGATCCCAGCATGCTAGTCATAAGGACAGAGAGCAGTTGTAAGATCTGCAGGAGTATGTAATGATAAATGAGTGTAGGAATGTCAGAGAATAAGCAGAGAAAGCAGGATAAGAGAAAATGGAGAAATGATCTATGGCAATTTAGTGGATGTGTAAGGAGCTTTATTACATACTTGGTGCCATCAAGTATGATGTGTGGACTCTTCTCTGAATGGGAAGAAGCATTTATTGTTGCTATGCAGAGGGTATTCTGTAGGATCATCATTTACCCAGATTACAGGTGCATTTGTAGCTTTCTGTTAGATAATTATATAGTTTGCATCTAAAACCCTGTAGTCAGTAGATTCTCTTGTTTCTTTTGGAACTGGAACTGGTGCATCCAGAATTTCATTTTATTCCTTACTGTGAGCGAAATAGCTAAGAATCTAAAGAAGGTACAAATTGCCACATTTCTGCACACTGAAGAGGAATAACACTTCCACATATAATATTCTTGAGTTTTCAGAAGCAGAGAAGAACAGTTGTGCACTAATGAATCAGAAGTTTCAGGACCTTTTTATACCAAGGTAAAATGTGGCATACATTTACCATGTTTTCATAAGGGCACAAGGCCCCAGGGAAAGTACTGTTGTGTATGTGTTTGTTTTAATACATAATGCCCAGTATTGTGAGTCTAGAAACGTACATGATTCACTTAGAAATAATTGTGTGAACTATAGAGCATGATCAAGTAAGATGCAAACCTTGTGAGTAGCCAATCTGAAGGAGATGGGCGTGGCTTAAAATGACTCACAAGGGCAGCTAGCCTAGGACTTATGAATGTGTGTATGTTTTAGTACATACAGATTTGGGTGGGGGATTGGTGTAATGGTTAAGGTGTTTATCTCACAGGCACAAGGTACAGGGCTTGATTATCATCTTTAAAAGGGAAATTGGCTAGGCTTAAACTGGCCCACAAGGCAACTAGCCTAGTACTTAATCTATGAACCTATAAAAAGTCATAGATGCTAGTAAGCCAGGAAAACTACTTCAGATCAGGTAAAAAAGTTAATGGAAGCAATAATAGTACATGCAACATGTGAAAAAAAAATCAGAATTTTTTTGTGGGCATTTTATCCCTGTCTGTTGACCATCACCCCTTCCAACCAGTTGGCCCAATTGTTCACCTTCGCCGGGGCAAGGGTCAACCATGAAAGGCTATAATTTAGACATGGTTTGCAGTTTTTTGTTTTCTCCTTGGCATTCACACCATGCACTCAGTGAGGTGCCATGGAGGGGACATGCAATGGGCTGACCATGGAAGATGTCCCCTCACTTCTGTAGGAGGAATTTCATCCAAGCAGCACTGCCTCTTTCCCTGCAACATGAGCAGGGGTCTATCCAGTCTGTACCATGGAGATTGCACTGCCTTGTGTGCATCTGAGTGCACATAAACCCTTGCCCCCAGGAGAAATGAGTGGGATGCACCCCTTCACTCTTCCTCTCCCTAACTGGTTACTCCAGTGCTGGGGCCACTAACCGAGTCCCAATCACTTGAGCTGTAGCCAGGGCTCCAACCTCCTATGCCATATAGCCAGAAAGGAATATTAGAATTTTGGTAGAATTACATATATATAAATGAGAAGTTTTGTATGAAATGTGGACTTAAACATGAAATGAAAACCCTGCCAAGCACTGTGCTGTTTATGTAATCTCTGTAATAAAAACTATTAATTATGCCAAAATTCTGGAAATGGGAGACTGAGGGTGATGGGAAGTGTTGGTATTGGAAGCCAATGAAGAAAGACCATTAAGCATGGGTGTAAATTAAGTGGATTGTACTGGAAGGCAGATGAAGGGGAGACTTTGTCAGAAAATGAAAACATTACACTGAGAGGAAAGGCCTGCAAGGGGAAGGCTGGAGGGTGTGCAATGTAATATTAGTTATATTAGTAGTATTGGAGGTGATTGCAGAGTAAAGAATTTATAATGCCACAAAATAGTTTTGCTTGTAGGCAGGAAGAATAAGTGGATGAGGAAGAGGAGAGGAATTTAATGTAGGATATACCAAGACCTAGAAGGACAGAAAACTGGGAAAACTGAACTAACTTGCATGTGACTAGGTAGTAAGGATGGTAAAAAGTAGAGGTTGTTTTTTGCAGACCTGTAAGGGAGGCATGTAGGAAACTTGAATAGGTGACACCAGAGTAGGATATGCAGAAGATATTACATAGATGGTATAAAAACCCTCTTGTGTTTATAAGGAAAGGATTAATGGAGAATGATAGCTGCTGGAGAAGTGAAAAGATGCTGTAGATACTATATATATATATATATATATATATATATATATATATATATATATATATGTGTGTGTGTGTGTGTGTGTGTGTGTGTGTGTGTGTGTGTGTGTGCAAGCTATGGATTTTATTTATTTGTTTAAGTTTATTTACTGGGATAGGTCACTGATCTCACTGGAACAGTTTCAGGCCCAGTCCAGTGGTAGAGAGATATTGAATGAGTCAACAAAACAGTACATTCTAAATGCATATTAAATACAATGGGCAAGCAAAAAACAATAATGCAATGTAAATAGAGTGAAAAGAAAACAAAGATGAGTTGTTGGTAATTGAAAGACAGTTGCTAGAATGAAAAAAGTATTTACAATATACACAAGGCTTTGAAGCCTACAGAAGAGAAGCATTAACATATCTGAAGAAAATGTGTTTCAAGAATGACAGTCCAAGTATGAGAAAGTTAGGTGATGAAGTCAGGATTGATGCTTTTATGCTTGCTTTGTTTGATAAGATATACTATCAGTTGCAGCTTGAATTCAGTGTCGTTAGTGACCTGTGGTTAATAATACACTGTAGATATGGTCTAGATGTTTGAAGTATAAAGTGAGAGTGGGATCGGAGAGTGTTGATTGGTGTGATAGTGACTATGTGTGTATGTCTAAAGGTATGTCTAAAGGTACAGGAGTTTGAAAAGCAGTGACCCTAAGTAAGAAGTTGGTACTTTGTTTAGATTTTGTTAGATAGTTTGGGATGTATGGAAGTTAAAAAAATTCTGGAGCATGACAGACAAAGACTTGAGTAGGGTGATGTATTGTAAGCTGAGGGCATCAATGGAGCTGTGCATTCATGGGGATGAGGACAATTCAGCTGCACTTGATGAACTGCTGGAACTTCATTATTTGGCATGGGGGGGGGAAGAAACTGATAAAGCTTGGAAGCAGGCAAGGCAGGTGGATAAAGTTGATATCATAGAGAGAAATCTGGTAAATATTAAGAATTTAGTACAGGCAGATTTAGATAGTCATTGGACAGGATTATTAGCATGTGGGTAAAGTTTCATAAATGTTATAGATAGGGTTGAAAGTGATGCATGTTAGTATGTTAATTGAAGATATAGTTGTGTGTGTGTGTGTGTGTGTGTGTGTGTGTGTGTGTGTATGCTGTTGTGTATGTGTATATTTGTGAGTGTGCGTGTGTGCATGTGTGCGTGTGTGTGTGTGTGTGTGTGTGTGTGTGTGTGTGTGTGTGTGTGTGTGTGTGTGTGTGTGTGTGTGTGTGTGTGTGCGTGCATGCTGTTGTATGTGCTTCTTTGTGTGCATATATGGGTGTGTATGCTGTTGTGTGTGTGTGTCTCTCTCTCTCTCTCTTTGTGTGTGCGTATCTGTGAGAGTGAGTGTATGTGTGTTTGTGTGTGTGTGTTTGTATGTCTGTCTCTGTGTGAGTGTGTGTGTCACTGCATGTGTTTGTGTATGTGTGTGTCTCTGTGTCTGTATATGAGTGAGTGAGTGTGTGTGTATGATGTAGTGTGTGTATATTTGTGAGTGAGTGTGTGTTTGTGTGTGTGTGTGTGTGTGTGTGTGTGTCTTTGTGTGTTATATGTGTGCGTGTCTTTGTGTGTGTCTGTATGTGTGAGTGTATGGTGTGTGTGTGTGTGTGTGTTTGCATGCTGTTGTATGTATGTGTTTCTTCGTGTGTTTGTGTGCATATATGGGTGTGTATGCTGTTGTGCGTGTTTCTCTCAATGTGTGTGTGCATATCTGTGAGACTGAGTGTATGTGTGTTTGGGTGTGTGTTTTTGTGTGTGTGTCTCTGCATGTGCTTGTGTATGTGTGTGTCTCTGTCTCTGTGTGAGTGTGTGTATCTCTGAATGTGTTTGTGTATGGGTGCGTCCCTGTGTGTTTGTGTATGTGTGTGTGTGTGTGTGTGTGTGTGTGTGTGTGTGTGTGTGTGTGTTTGTGTGTGCATGTGTGCGTGTGTGTGTAAGCATGAGTGTATGTGTGAGGGGCTGTTTATAGGAATGTTTTATAATGACATGGTGTGCTTTATGATTTCACTGCCATTCTGTGCAGCAGTTATATCTGTGACTGCTGTAAAATGTAATAATATGGATCTCTTATATATCTTCTTTAAGAATAAGATTTTAAAAATTGCTAAAGCAAGTAAAGTGCAGAAATACAAGCTGGTATCAAAACAGATGCATGTGGTGAAACACAACCAATAAATTTGTTTATTTGTCTTTTAGTTATGGAAAGAATGCATAGTTAATAATTTTTTTTAATTACAGAATAAACTAAAGCATAAGGAATCATGCACTTATGTTTTGCAGGAAAACTCCGTCCTCCAATGTAATTAATATTATCTCAGATAATATTATCTCTTTGCCCCTCTAATATCACATTGATGTTCATTATTGCTTGAAAACCCCTCAGTAACCTTAATAATTCTTCATTTGCATTTGTTTCCTTGTTACAGATTGTAAGAGTCCCACAATTTTTCTCCTGTTTAACTCTTATGTTGCATCAGTTTGTCTCAACCTGCATGACATAAGCTAGACAGAGAATGGAGAGATGATAGCATCAGCAAGAAAAGGAGAGCAGTATCGCTTGAACTGAAGCCATCATCAAGTCTTAGTGACTACCTTCATGTGGTGGACTCTGCTTTCATAAAATCTCACCAAGATGACACTGGTATGTAGGCTGTATTTTCAGTAGCATATATTATGTATAGAGGTTGGTTAAAAAATGAAAAAGACAGCTGGGGGCACAAGTTCCAGGATGAAAAGGTACCCCTTCCTGGTATGTGCACTGGTGCCAGGATGGGAAAAATAACAGCGTAGAATCTTCAAGACACGGAAACATTCTTACAATGGGGTTAGGTCAGGGTCAGGGGGAGGATAGTCCCCCTGTTGTAAAAGGAAATAGTAGTCCACAAAAAACATTGACAGGCCAAAAATGAGTCATAAAGATGAGAGAGTAGACTATTGAAGTTAAGAAAGAAATTGATTATTGTTACTATTATGCAAGAAGCCCAGTATTTCCAGATAGAAGATATTTAAAAAGATTAAGCGAGAAATTAGAGGAAAGAAAAATATTTGCACAAAAAAAACTGTTAAAAAACTTCAAATGCAAATTTTTATTCATTAACACAACAGATCCATGAAAAACATTACATATACAAAGAAACGTGTCCACTTGGAAAAAGAAGAGATGCAGGAACTTGTGTGAAAATATGACAAACAAAACCTAGAGATTTTTTGTAAGATAAAAAAAAGAAACATGGACATGGGAAAGAAAAAGGGATCTGATATGGTACAATATTTACACAAACGAGGAAGCCAAACTAATCAATACAAAAAAGCAGCTCCAAAGAATTTTCTAGCGAATTGCAGGCCAAGGCACCCAGATATGAAAAATTTCACAACAGAAAAACAAGACCACAAAGTGGAAATATAGAACATAAGATAAGTAAATTAGAAGTTAAACAAATAGCAGTTGAAGTTTTGGAATACCCGAGAAGTGAATAATTTAATGTAGAAAGTTTAATACAGGTTATGTCACAGCATGATGGAAAAATGAGTCCCCAAATTAAGGAGAAACAGGTGGAGTGGGAGACATCTGAAGAAGAAATATGGGCATGGAAAAGAAAAAAGATTTATTATGGTGAAATATTTATGCAAAGGAGAATGCAAAATTAATTAGTTAATATAAAAAAGCAGCACCAAAGATATGTAAAGAAAAATACAGGTAAATGCATTGTGATATGAAAAATTTCACAATACAGAAAAGAAGAAAACAAAGGGGAAAAGGAGAAAAGATTAGTAATGGAGAAGTTAAAAAAGCAGAAACTGAAGTTATGGACTACCTGTGAGGGGAAAGATTTAATGTAGAAAATCCAACTCAGACAATGTCACACCAAGATGGAACAATGAGTCCCCAAACTAAGGAGAAACAGGTGGAACAGGGAAAATCTGATGACTTGCCACATGATGATGCTTTGGAGCTTTGATTAGAAAACTAATACAAAGGTTTAGTTGGAGTTGCACAGCAAGAGAAGGAGCAGGAAACAATGGCAACTCTGATGCAGGCAATATTGTGGAGTGATGGGTCAATGAGTTCCCATATGAAGTGGTAATGAATGACGCAGGACACAGATGATGAGGATATGTCACAGGAAGATTTTCTGGAACCTTCTGAAGAATGCCAGCATGAAACAGAGAGCAAAGAATATGCCCTTGGTTTAGAAGAAAATGATCTAAGGGAAGAGCTGCTTGATTTAATAGAGATGGATAGACATATGAAAAGAAATAGATTACAGAAAGTAGATAAGACCCAAAATTTTAGAAGTCTGATAAAAGAGATGAACACAGTACTTAAGAATAATAACAGAAATTCATGAGATATAACAAAAATAAATAGGATATATTACTGTGCAGCTAAATGAATAACAGATAAAGTCTTAACATAAAACCCAGAGCAATAAGGGAAAAGGAAGAGAAGAAATCAAATGCCATCATGGAAACATCAAATAGATAAAACTATTAAGCAATTAAGACATGTAGTGTCACTGTTAGAAGAGTATAGAAGAGGAGAATTGATCAACAACAATACTTAGAAAGATAGATGTGGTAAAAAGCAGAACATGATCTATGCTGTACTCTTACAAACAATAAACTAAAGATATCAGCACAGGCAGAAAAAACTTAGAAGAGTACAAAATAAGCAATTCATTGATGATCCAAAAAAGTTTTATAGAGAATTGGAAAACAACACAAAAGGAATAGAAACACCAAAAAAAAAAAAAAAAAAAAAGAAATAAACATATTTTGGAGAAATATTTATGAAGACCCCCATGGAACATAGCAAAGATGTTGAATGAAGAGAAGAAGTAAAAGAAACAGTAAGAATTTCAAATGTACAGGATATGAAATGGGATGAAGTAATGGCCAAAGAAATTGAAACAAAATTAGGAAAAGCTTCTAAATGGAAAATTCCAGGCCCAGGTGCAGTACATAACTTCTGGTTAAATGTATTAATATCTTTACATTAAGATTCAGCCTTGAGTAAGAACTACTTATGTTCACATCCCAACCAGACACCAACCTGGTTGGTAACAGAAAAAAATGATACTCCTCCTTAAGAGTGAACCTATAAGCCATCCTACTATAGACCAATAGCTTCCCTTCTGGTGATGTGTAAACTATATATTAGAACTGAAGCCAACAGAGTTTATAGTCATTCAGAAGAAAACTCAATCATCACAACAGAGCAAAAGGGTAACAAAAGAAAGTCATATGAGACAAAGGATCATTTGTTGCTAAAAAGGTCATAATGGAGAATTTTAAAAAGGGAAGAATCTAGGTATGACATGGATAGCATTTGACAGCATCACACATTCATGGATAAAGGAGTGCTTATACAGGTATAAGATAAATCCTACATTGATCAATAAAATTACAATGACCATTAAACAGTGGCAAACCACTTTTCTATTAAACTATTACAAAGGGCAAACTATTATCCCAGAGATACAAATTCAAAGGGAAATATTCCTAGGTTAGTCTTTATCACTGCTGTTGCTTTGTCTTGTCTCTAACCTATTAATCTGTTTAATTAACAAATTAGGTCTTAGTTATAATTTGGCTCATAGAAAACAAACTTGTTTAAAGATTTCTCATCTACTTTTTGCAGATGATTTAAATACTTATCAGATGAGGAGGTGAAAGCACAACTGCAAGTAGCTAAAACTTTCTCAGATGATATAAATGACATTTGGACTTGATAAATGTTTGAAAGCAATGTTTAAAGCAGGAAGGTTGCAGTCCCAAGAAAATATCAATCTAGGACAGGAATATGATATAAAGGAACTTGAGCAGAAAGGGGTGGATAAATACTTGGGAAGTGATGAAGGATTTGCAATAGAACATGAACAAATGTGAATAAAACTCAATAAGAAATACTTCAGAAGACTAAAACTATTATTGAACACAGCCCTGAGATCTAGGAATAAATTCCAGGCTATAAACCAATTTGCTCACCCTGTTTTATCTTACAATTTTGGTGTGATTGACTGGCCCAAAAGGTATTGGATCAGCTGGACAGAAAAACAAGAAAAATGCTTCACGTTTATCAGTGGATATATAAAAATCAGTGTAAACCAAGATTATATATCCCTCATTCTGAAGGAGATATGAGCCTCCTCAAACTTGATTGCATGTATAGATCTGCAGTAGTAAGACTGTGTACATATCTGCTGACCTCATCAGATACAAACATAGTTAAACAGGAGGAGAAGTCTAATATGACCTTTCTGCTTAGTTTACATGAAGCATTCAGGTAACAACAAGGAATGGCCATCAAACCAGAAGGAGACAAAAATCAGACATCAATTGAATGCACCAAAAACAAAAGAAAGAATATAAGGAGAAGGATCAGATGAGAAAGAGAAGAATCTGGAAAAACCATAAATGTAGTGGCAAGTACAGAAGTCTCCTGGAACAACCTCATGTTGATCAGGATTTGATGCAGGAATGGTAAAGGAGAACTGAGTTGAAACCAAACGATGGAAGGTTGATAATGACAGGCCAGGATAGTGGACTATGAGCATGTTGGTTTACAAAGTCCACCAAACATGAGGAAGAAACAAATAAATGCATGTTCTGTAAAAAAGAACTCGAAACAGTTGCACACCTCATTGCTGGGTGTGATACACTCATGGCAGAGGGCCTGTATGCTAAAAGACACAATAATATGGTACAACTGTTGTAATGGAGATTGTACAAACACTGCAGTATAGAAGCAGCTTAGAAACATTGGAAACACGAGACACAAAGCATTATTGAGAATGATGAAGTGTACATCACACTGGATCCCCAATTCAAAAAATTGATGTAAGAAAAACAGATACAGTAGTCCTTGAAAAAAAGACAAACGTAGCATTGATCATTGAAACTGCTACACCTAGCAATTACAGTGTCTCATTTACAGAGAGACACAAAGTCATAAAATATCAGGATTTGCAGGCAGAAATGAGAGTGATGTGGACAAAAGATATTCAGATAGTTCTAGTAGTAGTAGTAGGAGGAGGAGCAATGGGTCTGATGAAAACGAATCTACAGTCGTATTTAGCTATGCTACCAATACATGGAACGCCTTATGAATTGCAAAAGGAGTCAGTTCTGGGCACATTGCGGGTGCTGTGAAGAGCACTTTTGGCTAGCATCAAAGATTGGAACAATACTAACTTCATGAAATGTAATTATACCCTGACTTAGGAATGGGGTCCATTCCCATCATGGTATTAGAAACCCAAATGATTTGGAGAAATTAAACAGAGATTCTGTAATATTATCTTTTAGTTAATATCAGCAATTTTACTTTCTGAAACTGTCTTGTTAAGATCTGTGAACAAATAAAGTGAACCCCTTTTTCTAAGAGTTAATTGCTTGAGAAATACAAACATAGGTGACTTTTACTTCAATATTGCAAAAAGTGAACACAAAAAGACAGCGAAACTTGCAGATGTTCTCCTTTTCCAAAACTTTATTCCGTAAGCGCTTTCGTAAGGACTAGTATCCAAACTTCCTCAGACAAAGTTACACAAGCAGTCAGTGACTTATATACTTATACAATTAATAAATAAAACAATAAAGCAATTATATAAAGAAAATTTAATAATTAAATAAACAACTCAATTCCTTTCCTCCTATGGAAAATTATTTACTTTGTATTTCCATATATAATTCATGATTTTATTACTAAATAACTAGACACTAAATAAGTGACTTGAATTAATATAAAATACAAATGTATTAAGTAGAAAAATATATGTATCTCTTCTTCCGGCATTTCCCGGTTAGGGGTCGCCACAGCGGATCACTTGTCTGCTCATGATTGGCAGTAGATTATTACAGTGTCGAGTTGCCAGCCTGGCGCCCAACCTTCCACAGAAGGTACACACACTCATACCTAGGGCCAATTTAAAGTGTCCAATCCACCTACTGCATGTCTTTTTTTGGATGTGGGAGGAAACTGGAGCACCCAGAGGAAACCCACGCGACCACAGGGAGGACATGCAGACTCTGCACAGAAGGCACCCCAGCCAAGGATCGAACTGGAGAACCTCTTGCTGTGAGGTGACAACTGCACTATATATATATATATATATATATATATATATATATATATATATATATATATATATATATATATTTGTGGTATAATTGAATAAATGAGATACCTGGGGCTATATTTTGTGTTAATTAGAACCTTTGCGCGCACACACACACACACACACACACACACACACACACACACACACACACACACACACACACACACACACACACACACCCTGGACTTAATGAATATGCTTCCATTAAATGTATTTTGAAACTTAAACAGCTAGATAGGTAGAGTGTATGTGTGTGTGTGTGTGTGTGTGGGGGGGGGGGTTAACACAAAATATAGCCCCAGGTATCTCATTTATTCAATTATACCACAAATATATATATATATATATATATATATATTTTTTCTCTACTTAATACATTTGTATTTTATATTAATTCAAGTCACTAATTTAGTGTCTAGGAACTTAGTAATAAAATCATGAATTATATATGGAAATACAAAGTAAATTGTTTTCCATAGGAGGAAAGGAATTGAGTTGTTTATTTAATCATTCAATTTTTTTTATATAATTGCTTTATTGTTTTATTTATTAATTGTATAAGTATATAAGTCAGTGACTGCTTGTGTAACTTTGTCTGAGGAAGTTTGGATACTCGTCCTTACGAAAGGGCTTACGGAATAATGTTTTGGAAAAGGAGAACATCTGCAAGTTTCGCTGTCTTTTTGTGTTCACGAGTACTAGTTGGTTGTGTTGTTTTCAAATATTGCACAAAGTATTAAGTATTCTTTTAATAGTGAAATATTGCTTTTATCCTTGTAACTACAAGATTAGGTAAAGTTTCAAAACTATAGACAGCTGCAATTTATTTATTTTTATTTTATTTTACATTTGTTAACCAGGGGTGTCTGACTGAGCCGAAAAGGCCCTTTTTCAGCAGAGGCCCGGGGACAAAAGCTTCACATAGAAAAATTACAGATACATTTAGATATGATAAGTATACACACAAATTACAGTAGACATGTTTTTACAGTGGTATACAGCACATAAATAACCAGCTCTTGCAAGTTTCGAAACCAGGACCCTGCATATCATAGCCACAGTGATTTACCACTAAGTCATTTGAGCTATAAATTGCAATTTGCATTACTAGCTCTTCATAGTACAATTATCAGTCACAGATATGAGATCAAAGCTGAAAACTTTTAGACCTATCAAAACTGTGGAGGTTGGAAGATTTGCAATTTTTTTAGGGATTAAGCTTTGAACATTAAAAAACACAGTTTTTAGAATAAAATATATTTGAACTATGAAAACTTTAAGAAACTAAAAACAAGCACAGTTCAGAATAATTCATTTAAAAATGAAACATTGAACTTGTTTTCCTAGGCCATCTAAAAATATTGTCTTATAATATGATCAATGCAAATAAATGGAAGAAAACTATCCTAATTTATGATGTCCAGGTTGTCTAGACTGTATCATATTAGAGAAATACATACTCCATTCTGGGAGGAGGAGGACAAAGAAAGTGAAAAAGCACATCACAACAGTTTGGCTGCTCTTATGATGACCAATTTGAGGTATATGAAATTAAAACATAATAAAAGACACCTAGTGATTTTGATATATTAGCAGTAGCATTGGTGCCTTATATCATGAGGTTAGCTGGTTTGGTTATTGGCTGGAGTGCCTTCTATGCAGAGTCTGCATTCCAAAGTCATAACTTAAAGTAGATCCGGGACTCTACATTACCTATAGGTGTGAGTGTGCTCATGTGTGATATGGAGGAAAGACTTGTCTGTCTAGTTAAATTTCTCCCTTTGCAGGATCATTCTAAGAGTCGGATGTGACTCTCAAGGGAGTAAGCAAGTACACTGAATATTGAGACATGATGAAAAACACTATGTGATTCTGACACATTAATACTTCATGAAATATTGAGGTATGATGAGAAATATATGCTTTTGCAGTGTTATGTTAGAGTTTTCATTTAAGAGTAATAATATGAACGCTAAATTTAAGATAGAGACTGGGCAACATATAAAGCGACGTCTACTCAAATGTTTGAACTGTAGCCGAGAGATAAGACAAATCCAGCCATGTGCACATTACTTAAAATGTCACAAATGGCTAGAAAATTGCTTACTTGTGAATATAGCTATAGAAATATAATATTCAGTTTCAAGCAGTTGGAAATGATCCTGCAATACTGTGCCATTTGATTTGTGAGAGCTTGGAGATGTGAAAGGACTTCACGATGCAAATGTAAAAGTGACTGATGCATAATTTTAAAGATGTTTTTGCTAGTGTTGGCTGCATCATATACAGATCAGTACTACTATATCACTGGCAGTACACATTTATGGAGGAGTTCCAAGAGCGTTAAAGAGTAAAACTAGGACAAAATTGCATGGAGTGGACATCAAGCTGGTGATTACAAAAGAGACTAAACCAATAAACGGAATAAGAAGTATTATTTCTGCTGTTAAACCTCATAAGATTTATATATGTGTACATATGTAACACATTTATTGGAGCATTATCCATTTCAGAAGTAGTGACTCGCATTCCGAGTACATAATTCTTCTCTGTGCTAGATGCTAATTGATGGTTTTAACAAATTAAGCTAGATGAAGACAGCTCCAAGATATGTTATTTACTGCATCTGTTAGAGGGTACATGTATTTACTTCCATTTAGTACTTTGTTAGAACCAAAACCATTTATAAATGGCTCATGTTTTGACTTCAGAATGCCTGAAATCAGAGGATGCAAATGTAGGGCTGTTATACAGTTGTCACTACTGGAAGATAATGAGGCACTAATAATATTTCTCAATGTATTTTTGAAATTCATTCCTAATTTATCAAAGATTACTATGCCTTTAGACAAGCCGCTAGAAAATGATACAGAATGACATTAGAATGGGAAACAAAAACAAAACTTTAACTTGTTTAAGCACCGGTCACTAAAATAGCTGCATTAAATATGAATAAGCATATTACATTAATAAGTAATGCTAGTCTTAATGGATAGCAACTGTGATCTGACATGAAGGAAGTCTTGTCATATAAGGGTCCATAGTTTTACTGACTGTTAGAATAGGTATGTGCAAAAATGAGAAGGGAGTCCTTGGGACTGCTTATGATTGTGAGAATCATCTTCAATATACTTATAACACAGAGAGTCAAGACTGATTATAACCTATGAGTATACCTTAAGGAGTCATTGCAGAAATCTCCTTAGAGGTAGCAAAGAGTGCTATTTTGTATGAAAATGTATTCTGTAACATACCTGTAAGACAAAGTATTCAATGCTCTTAGTGGATACAATGAGTCATATGAGCAAAATAAAAAAATAAAAATCTGGGGAGAGGTACTGGAAGTTCATCAGGTTATTCCTCAACTACCCATAAAAAGTACCGGGACTAATAAGTGTTTACTATGGATGATTGAGAAGACGTTGGTCAAAGAATTTTCTGTGAATGTTGTCTTCAGGAGAGAAGTGCTATTAAAAAAGAAATTCAGTCTTAATTTTACTTCACAGAAAAGATACATTTTATTACAGGTTTGTTATTCAAGGAGGATAACTTAATTGTTCATACTACTACTTAACTAAGGCAAGGACTGTTGAATAGCATTCGTAGCAAAGAAAGTGCATGTGATGTTTTGTTTTGTTTTGGGTAGGTATGTCATCTCAAACTGAAAAATAAGTGCTGCATTGTGCTGTCCATAACAAAATAATCTGAGGTCCATTCAGTCCCATGAAGATCACTGTCCAAAGCTGGTGCAAATGTTTTCCAGCATCAAGATAATTTGCATTTACTTGTGCTGGTTGCAATTCAAAATTTCCAGAATTTTTTTAACCTGATTGATACTGCATGTCAAAATGTCATCACTACACTGACGATAACAGTTTTACAAGGCACTCTATGTTTGATTTTCTAATTTTTGGCAATAAAGACAGTGGATCTCAGAAAGGGTTTAGCTGTAGTTTTTTTGTAATTTTTAGAGAGTGTCTCTGGTGTCTAGTGCCCCCCATATGTCTTTTTATTCAAATAAAATAAAAGAGAACCAGTTTGGAGAAATGGGGATGGTATATTATACTTATGGCTATGACTGTCTGCAGCGCAGTATAAACAATTTTATGTAAGGGCATTTAAGAAGCACAAAAAATGTATGGCCAACTAAGGCAAAGAGAGGATTTCACTGCAGATAAAATCTAGTGCACGACATGTTATCCTTTATACTTTGTAGTAAGAAATGCTCCAATCTAAGGATCATAGCTTCTACATTTTATACCATTCTGACTTTTAACTCATACTTGTTTACCTATTGATACTGATGCCAGGCTCTCCTCCTCCTCCTCCTGCTTTTTTTCAATAGTTACAAAAACAATAAACTGGAGTTAGTTACATGCATTTTGGTTTTCTTGTCAATAAGTGTGCCCCTGTTTAAAAATACAGTTAAGTTTAGTGACATTCCATTGAAACACCAATTCTGAGATAAAAAAATCAACTTTCCTAACCAGGAGAGTACATTTAAACAATAAAATTAAAATGTGGAAGTTTATTTCCCCAAATGGAACTTAACTGCCCAAAAATGGGACAGCACAAACTGACCATGGATCCTTGAAAGCCTGTAGAGCAGCACTCTCTTTGGTGGCAGAAAAACTCTGAGGGGCTTGGTAGCCAACCCTTTCTTTTTATGCAGTTCAGCTTGAACTACCTAATGGTTTGGGCATGTGGAAGGTGCTCTGAAGCTTTGGAAGCTGGCCGACTGTTATATCCTTGGCAGGATATAGCCCATATAATTTAAGCTCTGCAGCAGTGATCAATATAATGAACATCAGCCAAGTAAGAAGAGCAGAACAAGCTTCTGTTCTACAGCCACTGATTTCAGCTTATCTGGGGGTCATCCATGTGCTTCCAGGGTAGCTTAGGCATGTAATCCTGCATATCCTATATATGCTCCAGGGGGATCTCATCCTAGTGGGTCATTCTGAGGGTATTACTGTTAGATATTTTGACTACCTTAGTTTGGTTCTTGATTCTGTGGCTCTCCTGGATCACCAAGCTATTCATTGTTTCATGGGAAATAATCCCATTGACCCACCCCATTTCAAGCACTTACCCATAAACCTATTCTTTCAGTACTACTCACAGCTTATGTTCATAGGTCCATAGGTGAGGATGAGGATGGACACTGGCTGGTAAAATTACAGCTTTGTTTGAGGGCTCAGCTTCTAGTTCACCACATAGATTTCTTCTGCATCAGCCAGACTATGGCTGCGGTGGATTGCTTATCATCCCTCCTCGTCCCCTGCTGCCACTTCTGAACAAGACCTTTATGCACCTAAAGTCCTCCCCTAAGGGCACTTGCTCCCCTACAGTAAAATAAGGTAAACCACTGTTTCCCAAGAGAGTACTGTGGCTAGAGATTTGAAGGTACTAAACTTCCTTCTAAATGATTGGCCTTTAAAAATGAATAGCTTGGCTGCATATTGGAGGTTACAGTCAGATGAGGGCAGTATAATCTATAAACAACAGAAATGCCACTTGTAGTTCAACAAATCAGACAGTATTACATATCTGAGTTTTTTGTGTCTTATGCATGAAAACATGATTAGAAGTAACAACATTTCCAACAAGCATGGATCTGTACTTGTCAGGGAATAACCTAATTTCTTCTCTTGATTAACATATTTGCATGGTATTTCCTATCTAAACTGTTTACACATATTACTCTGCAGTTAGCACCTATGTTATTAAATGCATCTTTGATGTACTATGTCATGATGTTACTCTGAACTGCGTATTTTTTATTTTAAGGCACTGCTATATTTCCTTGTATATAACATAATGCTAACCAAATTTCTCAAACATATTGCTACTGCATTTCCAAAATACTGTAATTTTGCCTTGTAAATATTCCTCTTGTATATTTCTCTTTGTTTTTGTACTGTTAAGTATCTTACAACTTGAATTGTTAGTTTTTTTTCTTATTTTTACTCATGACTTTCCTGGAGCTTTTCTCCTCTAGTTTCCACTGAAAAAGGGCTCTCTGGGCCCAGTTGGACTAACCCAGTTAACAAAGTTAAAAATGGAAAATAAAAAAATAAATAAACAAGCTGTATCATATGTGAAGCCCAACACCCTCTCAGAATGAATCTGATGTAATGCCAGAAAACCCAGAATATTTCTCATGGTTTTCACACAGCAGATGCTGTAGGACCTAACAGTTCTGAACACCTCCTATAGTACATGTAATAGAATATAGTTGTTAACATTTTCCAAGTCCATACAACAGTTGTACACTGAATTAGCAAACTCCCCCGCACTTCCTCACCAAATTGTATAACGGTAAAGTACTGTACTACTGTACCACAATCTCTGAAATATAGAATATGCATTGCTTATTTTTAAATCAAGGTCTGATAGTCACCTGGAGCGCCCACTACAGCAGTCTGACTTGGTCCCTTCCAGAGATTAATAGGTCTGTTATTCCCTATAGCTTGAGCTCACACACTTTTCCTTTTTCTTAAACATGGTGACCACTACCCCAGTTTACTAGCACTAATACACTTTCCCAAGCTTCCCTACAACATTGGACGAGTGTCAACTGTGCCACTTCAACTTTTTCTAGTGCCTACATCATCTTCAGTCAAATCTCATTAACACCTACAGCCTTACCAACATGCATGAGGAACTGAATAGTTTGCCAGGACTTCTTTGAAGTTAACTGGCAGTCTTTCTCCACAGCCTCTTCAAACTCCTTCAGTGCTCAAATGTTCACTTTAAAACTGCCGTTTCTCACTCCTTGGCCTACCAGTACCTATTAACCGACTCAGGAGAATGCTTCATAAGCCGTATGCAGAAGGCAACCTTTGCTTCATTCATGTGCCACAGGCTTTTACCATCATCCAGCTCAGTTTCATGTTGTCACTTAATTAATTGTGGTCTCAAATATGGTCAATTCAAACTCAGAATTTTGGTGTCAGTTACAACAAAGTCCAAGTCTTCTTGGAGGTAGGAGCTAAATGGTTCTCACACAGAAGCTTCCATTAAGCTTTCCCAGTAGAATCTCAGTATGTTTTGAGGCCTCCCAGATCTGTGTGTTTGGTGTGCGCAGAGAAACCCCCACTAAGTGGTGATCAGCTGACAGCTCTCCTCTGTCTTCAACTGGATATCTAGAACATATGGTCTTGGATCTAATGACACAGCCATAAATTCCATTACTGAACTTCATTTCGGGGTCCTTTGGTACTAGGTCCACTTATGAGCTTCACCGTGAGCATGATCTTAATTATAGGTTCGTAGGTTTACTAAGCTTACGGCACAAGAGCCTTTACAAGCCTAGCCAATAATACCCAGGATATGGCAATATTATATCTTAATTCCCCATCTATGGGATGGGATAATATCAAGGTAGTGGGTGTTTAGGGGTTGGAGCCCTGAGTCATTTTACAGAGTGCCTCTGTCCAGAAGGGACATGGGTAATACCCCACGAGTAAATTTATGATTCCCCATCTATTTGTCCAAATTCTTTTTGAGGAGAGTGAGGGATGATCTTTGTTTTACAAAGATGGGAAGTTTATTCCATAGTCGATGTAGCCTTTTGGATATAAATCTGTCTCTCTAGCAAGTTCTGTCACAAATAAGGTTCGGGCCCATGGAACATGTAACCCTTGTATAATTTTTCTTGCAAATATGTAACATTGTCATTAGGGCTGGATCAGAGAATGCCTTGGAGGTCAGGCATAAGTCCTCTCTCAATAAACGATATGAGACAGAGTAAAATGATAGGGCCTTTACTCTATCTGCAAAAGACATGTGTCTTATACTTTGTATTTTTTAGTGAGAAACCTCTGGGTCTGCTCCATTTGGTGTAAGTGCCTGGTTAGGTACATGCAGAAGGGAGTATTGTACTTGATTATGGGCCCTCGCATTGTACTTGATTATGGGCCCTCGCATTGTACTTGATTATGGGCCCTTGCATTATACTTGATTATGGGCCTGATGAGGGCCGAGTACAATGGCAGTATGACTTTCTTTGATCTTGATGTCATGCCTTTACTTATAAGTTGAGCCATACAGAAGGATTTATTCAGTACTGTAGCTACCTGGTGGTCAAAGTTTAGGTTACTATCTATCTGTGTTCCTATGTCTCTCACCACTGGGTCTAATTTCAGGGGTGTGCTATCAATGTTATAATTTGCAGGGATATCTGATTTACTGAAGGGTATGATTATGCATTTTTTAACATTTAGTCTCAGATCATAGTTTTGGCACCAGTCGTTTGTCAGTTTTAGGCCTGTTTGTAGGATGTCAATATTGTTTGGGGATTCAATGATTGCTCCCAGATTACAGTCGTCAGCAAACTTGTTGGGCCAGAAGATCCCAACACTGGCCTTCACTTCAGAGAAGTATATACCAAGCAGGAGGGGTCCCAACACTCAGCCCTGTAGGATGCCACTAGTAACAGATTTCTTATTGGAAGTGGATCCACCTATCCAGACAACGTGTCCTGTCAGTGAGCCAGTTGGCTAGCCATCTGATGATGTAGGGGTTTATGTCTAACTAAGTTTATCTTTGATCTCCGAGTGGGGGATTGTGTCAAAGGCTTTGGCCAGGTCTAGATAAGTGATGTGTACTGTTTTACCCTCATTCATGGCTCTGGTGATTTTCTAGAAGTCCACCAGATTGAACAGGCAAGACCTCCTTTTGACAAAACCAAATTTGGTCTGTTCTAGTTTTTGAAGTGTTCCTATGTCATTAGTGATCAGGTCTATGATGATTCTCTCCATAGCCTTGCAGATAATACTGGTGAAGCTTATAGGTTTGTAGTTCCCTGGGTCAGTTGATGGGCACACATTGTGCAGAGGGATGACTGTTGCAGTCTTCCGTTCCTCTGGGACAAAGCCTATCTGGCGGCTGTGGTTAAAGAGAGTTTCTAGTGGTTGTGATAGATTCTGTTTTAAGCTATTTAAGAAGCATCCTGGAATGTTGTCGGGACCCACGGAGGCTGTGTTTTTGGCTTTAATGAGTGCAGTAAGGACCTGTTCCCTCATAATGACTGATAGAGATATGGTTGTGGGCATTTCTTTGGGTGTGGTAGGAGGTGATGGGGGAGAAGATTGAACTGAACTTGTCAGCCAGCAGGTTTGCTATAGTTTCATGCTGGTGTAAGTGTTGCCATTCATGATTAACTCAGCATATTGCTAAGTGTTTTCCCTGAGGTTACAAACATAATTAAAAAGCCTTATAGTTATCTTTCACCTGGGAGGCTATATTTGCCTCATAGTTTGCTTTGGTAGATTTGAACAGTTCTCTAATTTACTTGTTTAGCCTGGTGAGTGTTTTTTTTTTTTTTTTTTACACTGTTTTGTCTGTTCCTTCTTGGCTTTGGAGAGGATTTTTTTTCTTTTATTTTTGAATAGCCTATTTATGTTAGGGTTCCACCAGGGTAATTTAATTTTGCCAGTAATCATAGGTTTGACTAGGACAGGTGCTACCTGCTCTATGTAGCTATGAATGTGGTTGTACAGTGCCTTTGTGTATAACTCAGAGTAGGCTTCAGTGTCATCGGGGTTTGGAGGGGCTTGGATGTTTAATAAGTTGTCACTTAGTTTGAGGTAATTGGCCTGAAAGACGTTCTTAACAGATTTGGAGTTTAGTGGGGGTTCTGAGTTAGTTTTTATAATAAAGGAGATCATTTTGTGGTCAGATCTTACCAGGGTGGAGTTAATGCACTGGAGGCATCCCCTATGTTCATGAGTACTAGGTCTAGGATATTTGTAACTCTAGTTGGGGAGCTTGGGCATTTCTTCTGGACCTTATGAGGGATTTTAGCTGATTCTCACTCACTTTACACTAACCCATTTGACTTGCTATTAGTAGCATCATACTTACATGGTTCCATAGCTACCACTCTACAGATGCTCCAAAGTAGATACTAGCAATACTCATTAATGTTTTTGTGGTACCTTGCCGGTATGTCCTTGGCCCCTCTTTTCATTGATCCTGTTACAATTGATTATCATAATATATGTGTAATTCTGTTTGTAAAGTGCACTTTTCTGCTGGGGTCCAATAGTGACCCATTTATCACCAGTATTCAGTTAAAGAATGACCTAACTGAGGTGTGATGTCATCTTTAAAAGCATATGTAATTTAACTATGAAGAAAAATATCACCATCACTGCTCTTTAGAACTAGACTTAGGATGAACAAAGCCTTATTTTTCTTGTTCATTTCCCCTCATCAACCCAAACAGTAGTTCAAATTTTAACTAACTTGATGTTTTTTATATGTGTTTCTTTTTCTTCTCTTTTGCCTATAGAACATCAATTGCCCAGTTTCCTGACTGCCAAATTTTGCATGGCAGTCAGCAAGTTGTCATCCAGCTACCCAACAGATCCTTTCTTCATAATGCTTTAGTTCTTCGATGAGGTAAGGGATATGCAATCCACATCACCACTAGGACCACCATACCTTCCAGATGTGGGGGAGTGTTTCTACAAATCAGCAATGAAGGCTATCACTAAGCAGCTTGCTACCACTCCTCTGAGGAGCATCATGCCATTTCATTGCTTGGACTGTCTCCATATTACCAGGGTAGACATGCCTGTCCTTACCAACCCAGCTCCCACAGGTTCCTGGCCTGATAATTGAACTTCAATCATCTGAGACTAGTAAGAGCTTTAGGGCTTTATCCCTCAATGGCAACAGAGCTTAAAATTACTTGAGTATTAGGCTACACCTAGTATACTCTCTCAGACAATAGCAAACACCTTCAGGGTAATATGGGCAAATGAAAGCATTCTAAATTATTTGAAAATGTCTTCCACTGAGATCATAGTCAGCTTGTGGAAAATGAGTCTCTTCTAGATCTAGGATAATTTCAGAAACTAATGCTTCACAGCTTTGGTTACCTCAGAAGAGAACTGGTCTCTTCATTCTTGTGGTATATTGAACTTTGCTATTCAGTAAAGAGACAGTACTGAGAATACACAGTAGTGACCTTGGCTGTGGTATAAAGTCCAGGGTTTGGCTTTGTTTTCAATAAAGTACACACACATATAATATATATGTATATAAGAAAAAAGCAATGAAGAAATCAATAAAAGCATTTGCACAATTAAAAATAATGCCCATGAAGAATTCATGAATTTAACCTATGTAAGACTTAAAGAGGCCCATGAAGAATTCATGAATTTAACCTATGTAAGACTTAAAGAGGCCCATGAAGAATTCATGAATTTAACCTATGTAAGACTTAAAGAGGCCCATGAAGAATTCACAAATTTAACCTATGTAAGACTTAAAGAGGCCCATGAAGAATCTGTGAATTTAACCTGTGTAAGACTTAAAGAGGCCCATGAAGAATTCATGAATTTAACCTGTGTAAGACTTAAAGAGGCCCATGAAGAATTCATGAATTTAACCTATGTAAGACTTAAAGAGGCCCATGAATAATTCATGAATTTAACCTATGTAAGACTTAAAGAGGCCCATGAAGGATTCATGAATTTAACCTATGTAAGACTTAAAGAGGCCCATGAAGAATTCATTAATTTAACCTATGTAAGACTTAAAGAGGCCCATGAAGAATTCATGAATTTAACCTATGTAAGACTTAAAGAGGCCCATGAAGAATTCACAAATTTAACCTATGTAAGACTTAAAGAGGCCCATGAAGAATTCACGAATTTAACCTATGTAAGACTTAAAGAGGCCCATGAAGAATCCGTGAATTTAACCTGTGTAAGACTTAAAGAGGCCCATGAAGAATTCATGAATTTAACCTGTGTAAGACTTAAAGAGGCCCATGAAGAATTCATGAATTTAACCTATGTAAGACTTAAAGAGGCCCATGAAGAATTCATGAATTTAACCTATGTAAGACTTAAAGAGGCCCATGAAGGATTCATGAATTTAACCTATGTAAGACTTAAAGAGGCCCATGAAGAATTCATGAATTTAACCTATGTAAGACTTAAAGAGGCCCATGAAGAATTCATGAATTTAACCTATGAAGACTTAAAGAGGCCCATGAAGAATTCATGAATTTAACCTATGTAAGACTTAAAGAGGCCCATGCAGAATTCATTAATTTAACCTATGTAAGACTTAAAGAGGCCCATGAAGGATTCATGAATCTAACCTATGTAAGACTTAAAGAGGCCCATGAAGGATTCATGAATTTAACCTATGTAAGACTTAAAGAGGCCCATGAAGAATTCATGAATTTAACCTATGTAAGACTTAAAGAGGTCCATGAAGAATTCGTGAATTTAACCTATGTAAGACTTAAAGAGGCCCATGAAGAATTCATGAATTTAACCTATGTAAGACTTAAAGAGGCCCATGAAGAATTCATGAATTTAACCTATGAAGACTTAAAGAGGCCCATGAAGAATTCATGAATTTAACCTATGTAAGACTTAAAGAGGCCCATGCAGAATTCATTAATTTAACCTATGTAAGACTTAAAGAGGCCCATGAAGAATTCATGAATCTAACCTATGTAAGACTTAAAGAGGCCCATGAAGGATTCATGAATTTAACCTATGTAAGACTTAAAGAGGCCCATGAAGAATTCATGAATTTAACCTATGTAAGACTTAAAGAGGCCCATGAAGAATTCATGAATTTAACCTATGTAAGACTTAAAGAGGTCCATGAAGAATTCGTGAATTTAACCTATGTAAGACTTAAAGAGGCCCATGAAGAATTCATGAATTTAACCTATTTCTATACTGTTGCAATTCACTAAGGATTTTTCTGTTTGTACTCCACCATAATTTCCCAGCACATAACTTCCTTCCCAAACTTTACACAGTTTAACTATCACAAATAGTTGGAATCTTTTGTATGCAATTAATGCAATTACTATGTCCTTTTTTATTCAAATTCTTTTTATGATAATGTAATTATAGCAAAGACAATGTCTTATTTTTTTTCTTTTCAAATTATCTTCTACTCATTCTATGTATCAAGATTGTTTCTTTTACTTATGTATGTATTACTATTGAATTGTAATTATATAATTCTGTGGAGTTTTTCTCCCTGGGCCACCACTGAAAATGGACTCTTCTTGGCCCAGTGGACTTTTCCAGTCAACAAATGCAATAAATAAATAAATAAATAAATAGTTCAGAAGCCATTGAAAGGGAGCGTTCTTTTGTGTATGCCCCAGCTGTGTATGCAGGGCAGGGGGAAGACTGTCATATTGTGGTATGGCTGAAATGCGAGAAGACCCTGAATGCTTAAAACGTAAAATTTAGAGAAATGTGTAAGCCCCAAATTAATATTACAGTGGAAAGGCACCTATTTTACACAAGAGATCCAAAGCCTGGTGAAAAATTTGCAGCATATATAACTGACTTGAGAAACAAGGCAAACGTGCAGATTTACTGATTTAAGAGATGAGTTGATAAAAGACAGGCTTGTGTGTGGTATTAAATATGATACAGTGACAACAATTTTGCTTTGAGACAGTGATTTAACTTTGAATAGGGCCATAGAGATTTGTCAGATATATGAGCTCACAGAAAGGCACATGAATATGCTTACAAATGAGAAAAGCATACTTGCTGTGGTTTCCAGTCCTAATGTTGATAGTATGCCACAAGAGGTTAAAAGTTACAGGCCTAAGGGGATGGTTGCTTCTGTGAAACCCTGATCCTTTCCAGCAAATTATAGGGTAGCTCCAGTAAAATCCAGAGCATGCTCAGTGAAGCAGAGGAGTGACTCAGCAAAACCTGTCACAAACCTCATAGTCAACTGTCATAATTGTGGAGGCAGCTATGAGCCCAAAAGTGAAATGTACTTAGCTTTTGGTCAGCAGTGCCACACATGTAAAAAATGGAATCATTTCAAAAGTTACTGTAAATCAAAAGGAGCACATTCTTTAATTAAAAGAGAGCATTTAAAGAGGCAAGTTGAGCAACAAGAAAGCTGCAACCCTACTTTTTATGCTGATGATGTGTCAGTGTGCTTGGTGAAACAGTCAATGAAGTAGATTTCTGGGCAAAGAATGAAGTATTTTGTACTGCTCTGATTAATGGGAGACCTGTATATCTCAAGGTTGATACTGGTTCAAAGTGCAATGTTATGTCAGCAGAAATGTTTGCCAAAGTAAGAGCTAGTGAGAAGCTTGATCAGGCAAAGTGTGTGAAGCTTGTTGCTTATGGTGGTGGTGAAGAAATTAAGACTAAAGGCTCTGTAGTGCTTTCATGTTACTTTGCTGGGAACAGCTATGACTTGCAATTTTACATAGTCAAAAGGGATGTGCAGTCATTGTTAGGCCTCAAAGACAGAAGTCCACCATGTAAGCATATGTAACAATAATAATTTTGCAAAAACTATTTTTTCTGACTAGGCTGATCATTTATCACCAACTAGTGCTCACCTTCAACATACTAAAGCATCCCCACAAAACGCCATCCCTAAACCAACTACTAAACCAATACTCAGCAAACCGTCCTCTACGCTCATCAAACAAGACCCTGCTCTTCATATCCAAAGCCAACAACACTGCTTTTCTCCCCGGGCCTCTGTTGTAAATGGACCTAGTTCGAGTCGGACTTTCCCGGTAAACAAATGTAACATAAAAATAAAATAAAAAAATAAATAAGTTAGTTAAACTCCCAGTCGTTTACTCCATGAAGTTAGACCACAAGGTAAGCCCAGTTATCAGACCCGCATGGAAAGTTCCGGTAGCCTTGCAAGGCAGAGTCAAAATGAACTAGACAGAATGGTGCATCTAGACGTAATTTGCCCAGCAGAAGAACCAACTGAATGGGCTTCCTCCATGGTGGTAGCTCATAAGAAAAGCTCAGATGATATTAGAATATGTATTAATCCAAAGATGTGAACAAAGCACTAAAATGACCTCATCATCCAATTCGTACAGTCAAAGAAGTTGCTGCTGTTATGCCAGATGCTACTGCTTTTTCTGTCTTAAATGCAAAAAGTTCATTTGGCAAAATTTTCTTGACTGTAAATCTTCATTGCTAACTACTTTCAGTACACTATTTTGAATGTACAGATTTTTGAGAATGCCATTTGGGATAAATTCTGCCAATGAATCTTTCAGCATGGATTGGAGCAATTTTTTTTTCTAGCTATCCATGTGCTATAATAGTTGATGGTATTCTTGTAGGAGGCAATGGTGAAGTTGAACATGATAGACACCTCAGGAAAGTTATGGAAAGTGCTTGTGAAGTAAATCTTAAGCTAAATCCTCAGAAATGTAAGTTCAGGCTATGAGATGTTGCTTATGCGGGTCATTTGTTTACCAGTTCAGGCTTATGACCAGATCCTTCCAAGGAAACTACTATTCTTGAGATGCCAGCTCCAGGCAATGTGACTTCCTTACAACATTTTTTGGCATGGTCAACTATTTGGGCAAGTTTATCCCAGATTTGAGTGACCTTTCAGCACCGCTAAGAGAGCTGACATGCAAAGATGTAATTTGGTCCTGGTCAGGACAACACTAAAGAGCATTTGATGTCCTGAAACAGAGAATTGCCATTCCACCCACTTTACGATATTATGATGTTCACAAACATGTAACTCTTTCTTGTGATGCTTTGAAATTTGGTCTTGGTACAGTCATTCTTCAGGAGGGCAGACCAGTAGCCTATACATCCAGAATTGTAACCCAGACCGAGATGCAGTATGCTCAGATAGAGAAATAGCTCTTGGAAATTGTGTTTGCATGTTTGAAGTTCCATGATTATATTTATGGCTGACCTATTCAAATTGAGACAGACCACCAACCTTTGATCACTATTTTGAAAAAGCTTGTGCACACAGCTCCTGTAAGATTGCAACACATGATGTTGAAATTGCAAAAATACAATTTTCACTTGGTCTACACAAAAGGCAAGCTTCTTTATCTTGCTGATACTTTAACCAGATCACCCACAAAAACAGCATGAAAATGAGAAACCTGATTCTGAAGTCATGGAAGTGAGAATTTTTTCTTCCACATGTCTTGATGAGCTTAGTGCTCACATAGCTTCAGATCTAGTTCTCCAGAAGCTCAACCACTTTATCAGTCGAGGATGGCCAACAAAACAATCTTGTGTATCACCAGATGTGTAGCAATATTTTCCTTACAGAGACGAGATTTTGATGGAAGATGGCATCATCATGAAAGGTTCAAAAGGGATTGTTCCAAAATCCTTGCAACAAGATTATATTAAAATCATGCATTGTGGCCACCCAGGAACTGATTCTACTAAAAGAAGGGCAAGAGGACTAATATTTTGGCCGTCTATGTCAATAAATGTTGAGAAAGAACTCTTAGCTTGTTCTGTTTGTAATAGTACTAAACCACATCAAGAAAAAGAACCACTTCAGCTAACCCAGCTTCCTGAAATACCTTGGTTGACAGTAGCTACAAATATTTTTGAATGGAATGGTCAACATTACTTGGTTTTAGTAGACTCTTATTCACATTGGTTCAGGATTGGCCTGATTCCTAATCTGATGTCCAATACTGTCATTACATAATTGAAGAGACATTTTTCTGTCCATGGTAGTCCACACAAAGTCATTTCTGACAATGGTGCGCAGTTTATAAGTCAGCAGTTTAAATGATTTGCATCTGATTTGCGTGGGACTTTGTTCATGTTATTCTTAGTCGTGAATACCCACAATCAAATGGCCTAGCTAAACATGCAGTTCAAAGTGCAAAAAAGTTGTTGCAAAAGTCTAAACATGGCAATACAGGCATTTTTCTTAATCTGCTTAATCTCAGAAACATACCTCGTGACAACCTTCTTGGTTCACCTGCCCAGAGGTTAATGTTGAGACAAACTAGAACCACACTGCCAATCAGTAAGAATTTGTTGGTTCCAAGTGCTAAAACAAAAAGACAGTAAAAGCTCAACTCCTAAAGAAGCGTTTGCCCCTAAAGTCCTACTATGATAAAACCAGCAAACCTCTGAATCCATTAAAAGAAGGAGAGATAGTGAGGATGCAGACAGCAAAAGGATTTGACAGAATAAGATTTGTGTGAAGCATATGTGTGAAGAACTGAGATCGTACATCAATGAGTCACAAGGCATGGAATTCAGGAGGAATCAGAAACATTTGCTACCAGTATCCGTATCCGAGCCAGTGTTGGAAAATTTTGCTTGTACAGAGACTCTAATTCTCAGAGTGATTTTTCCAATGTTCCTGTTCCAGAGAACATTTCATCATCTGTTCCTGTTCCTGAATCTATCCCCGAAAATCCTCAAGAACATTCCCCAGTGACTATCCCTGTTGCTAAACCCAGTTCTAATTATTACATTACGAGGTCAGGTTGTATCTCAAGATGTAATCCCAAATACATGGCAACCTTGACATGACTGTTATTGTTTGTATATATCTGTATAATTTGCATACTTATTCGATTGCCATTTTTTCATTGCAGAACAGAATAGTCAAATATGGAGGATGTAGATCAGAGTGTGTGTTTGTGCCTTTAAGAGCCATTCCAGTCAGTGAGCATGTGCATGTAAGTACTGAGCACATGCAAGGAAGAGTGCCATTTTGAGCGAGCAGCCAGAGTTAAAGCATGTATGTGTGTAGCAGTCAGTCAGTTAGCTCATTTAGTTTAATGTTCCAGTCAGCCATCCTGATATGTTTGTGTGTAATAAACTACTTAAATGAACACCCAGCCTCATCATCTTATTTGAATACACAAGACTAGTGACACCTAAGAATACCTTTAATTAATTCTTAATATTCATGAAGATCTCAGGTTTTATTAGGGACACTGTATGATAAAATTTAGAGAATATGCCTCTGGGTATTTTACCTGAACATACAAATGCCTTGAAAAACTCCTTAATCCTTTCTTCTGGGTGGATTGTCCTTACTACTATCTATGGAGTTTATTTTTCACCTTTTGAATAGCATCCTTCTAGTGAATGGCAGGAATGCTCTTTTATTCTTAAAACATGATTTCAAAAGAAAATACCATTGCCCACCCAACTAGGGTAGTTGCTGGTTCCTTTTTTAGTTTTATATGATGGATTTTTCCGGATTCTATCCAAAAACTCAAAGGACATATTTAGGCTGACAGCTGTTTGCTAGATATTTCAATTTTATTTTCTTCGGTCACTTGGGATCCTATTCCAGTTTCCTCTGTCACTTGTGATTAATCAGCCCCAGAAATTTGTGTCAAAGCCAAAATTTGGTTAAGCTCCAGCTTAGTTGAGGAAGAAATCTAGTCTGAATTAAGTGGCCTGCCACCACTACTCTAGAATATTGTATTGAATTAGGCATCCATAGGCCTCCTAATGCTATAGAGGTCATGGGGTCTATATCACATAGTTGAACTGTCATAATTTCAACTATGTAAATATTGAACACGGAAGTTCGAAATGTAAGAACTTCGAACGCTCAGAACAGTGATTTTTTTCCCAGGGGAAAAAATATCGTTGTTCCGATACACAAGGTAAAAACACACAAACACTTCAGACTATTACTAATGTATGGAGCTTTCCCCCCCACACCCCCCCAATGTGAGGGGCTGTGACCTCCATACCCGCCCTACTTAAATATACCAACTCCGAGATTGCACCACAGTGGAGGAAATAGCGAAGCCGAGGGAAACGACCCACTGAATTTTTTCCCTGGAAAAAATTTGGTTTTCCGCGGTTTCACTATTTTTACATTTCAAACTTCCCAGTTCGAAATTTTGGTGTTCAGCCACTTGTATGTTCGAACTAATGATATAGATCCAAGGTCATGAGCTTTTATGTGCTATTTGAAAAGCTCTGGATTCCACAGTTACTTAAGCATTGTTTTTTTTTTTTTATAATTTAGCCTTTACTTTGTGCCACAATAAAGTGCCCCTTTATAATTTCAACACCACAGATGTGCTCCCATTGCTGGGGCCAGGCTCAAATAGTATCGAATTTTACAGCATATGTGAAATTCCACTTTAATGTCAAAGCTTTCCAGTGATCCTCACAGAAAATTCCTATTTAGATGTCAGACATCTTATTAAAATCAATAACTGATGATGTCATAGGTTCTGCTTTAGCTGCACTCAGTGTTTGTACATCAAAGAAAACTCCTAACAAGTCCTGGCCTCTACACACTGACTTTCATAAACCTTTTTAAGTTTCTTGAATGATCTTTGTCAATATTATGGTGAAAATCTTTTTACCGTTGGTAGAAGAGAAATAGGTCTGGCATTTTTAGGATTAGTGGGTTCTTTCTCTTCCTTAGAAATGTTATAGTATTTCCTAACCTAATGTTTTGTTCTGATGTCATTTATTTCCTTAAATAGTTATCACAGATATTGCCCCATCTTCTGTTAAATGTTTTATAAAAGTCGATGGATCCTGGATGCCCTGATCCAGGCACTTTATCTGACACTAAAGGCTCAATTGCCCAGTAGGTCTCCCCCATACTGATTAGTGAATTGAATGCCTTAGTTCTTCTGCAGAGACCAGAAGCACTGTATAGAATCAAAAAAATTGTGTCAGTGAGCTCTCTTCAAGAAAATCCCCCTGTGAGTATTTTTTTTTAATCAAAGTCTCTCATCTTTCTGTTTATCTCATAAGGGTGTGTGCTTCCTTGCTCATCTCACAATGCACTAACATTCTGTTCTTTATTCCTCTCCCTTGATTTAATATAAACTTCAAGAAAGAAAAACAGCGAAAGTAGAGCTTTCACTGTGTGATACCGTAAACCTCCTGTAGTGGAAATCGATGAGTTATATGAAAATGACCCCTTAAGGACATCAAGTGTTTCAACTGCATTGCTTTGAAATGTTCATGATGTTTTCCCTTTTTAAGTCTTTATGGTTACATTCAGGTCAATAAAGCCAAGGTGTCTGGCCAAGAAATAGTCTCTTAAATAAGTCATTTTATCTTGGTGACTAATATTACGTAGCATTATAATTTTTAGTTTGTACCTCTTCAGTTGTGTCTGCATTAAGGGATTTTCTTAAGCTTTATTCTTAAATTTCCTTTCTAGTTTACCAGTATAGTTTTCTACATACTTGATTCATTTCTTAACCATACTGATTCTAGTTTTCTCTGTTTTTTGACTTTCCCTTTGAGTCTTAACCTGAAGCCATCCCACATCACACTTATGGCGGCAGATAATGTTATACCTCCAAAACCAGGTAATCCTGAGTTCCTAATCATTGCCCTTTCATTATTTTTCTTTAGGAGCTGGGGATCACATCACTGAATCTGTTTTTTTTCCTGTGTGACACTAGATCCCTAAAACTTAAAATGACCATATGGTAAATAGAACAAATCACTGATTTGATAGTTGTAACTTCCAGCTGTTCCAGCAGTCCCTTACTGATCAACAAATAACTCTGCTAGCTACTCCAGCTGTTGGACACATATAAGGACAGCCCTTCAAACACAGGTTTCTAAGTCTTCTGGGATTTAATAATAATAATAATAATAATAATAATAATAATAATAATAATAATAATAATAATAATGATAATAATCATCATCATCATCATCATAATAATATTGCATATTCTGAACAAAAAAAACACTGCATATCCTAAATGTGTGATCAGTGACATCTCAAAGGAAACCTTTTGTTTGGCCTTTATCAACATCTAAATGTTTGTACCATATTGCAATCTCATCTTAATATCATGGGAGATTTATGACCCTTTCACAATACAACCAATGCATCTCTAAAGTAGATACATTTTCCAGGGTATTCCTGGTTAGAAACATAAAAATTCATATCAGCCAGTAACCTTCTTTTGTTAAAACCTTGGTTATGTACTATGTACCATTACTGTCATTTTTTTCTTCAATTGTTTTACAACCCAACCTATTTTTAGCAAGAGTCACCACTCCCCTCTTAGTAAATGTTGCAGATATTATAGTTCCCCAACTATCCCAATGGAAGGAAAAAATTATTCAACATGTTTCTCCTCAATTTGTTTTCTTGTAAGAGAACCATTGAAATGTTAAATCATTCAGTTTAACAAGTATCGGCTGATACTTATTTGGCGCATTCAACCCCCTCACATTTTAGCTCACAAAACTGATCACCTGTATATTATCACTAACAAAATCCCAATTACAATAAATTGTCTTCACTTCTTCTAAGGGAAAAGGGAGAAGGCAAGCCCAGAGTCATTCATAACCCAAATCCCAGACAATATAATATGCCTCACTTCATTCTTGTAAACATTGATTTCTGTCTGTACCTCTCAACCTTTGAGCAATAAAAATCATAACACTTGCCTTTAAGAATCACAGCAGAGGGCCAGAAACAGGAACACCTTTTATTTTTCACAATAGGTGTTTTTTTGTATAGTAGACCCTATAGATAGTGATAGGGAATCTTTATATAGGCCTAATTTATTTGCTTAATAAGGTATGTACCTTCAAACAGGTCTGACTTTATGAGGAACATCAGTAAATCTAACAGCAGCAAGTCTAAATCTGAGGGCCAAAATCATAGCACTATGTATAAATCAGGAGAGCAGTATGCCTCTCTGTTACATAACTGCCATGAAAATTATTGGTGCAACCTGCAAATAAATCATCTTGCAACCATAGAAGGCATATACTTAGAGAAAATGCATGTTCATGAGATAACAAACTCTTTGTTTCACAAATATTAAAGCCATTTTCCTCTTATGTGAATAAAAAAGGAAGGGAGCTGTTTTAGGTTCATAGGTTCATAGGTAGGTACTAGGCTAGTGGTCCAAGGGCATAAGTAATCCTAGCCAACAAGGTTCCCTGGCTTATGCCACCCAATAAAGTTAATTTCCTGTGCCCCTGTCGAGCAGAGCAACAGAGGTGATCCCCGGGGTGTATTTCCTATTTCCCATCCACTCATCAAGATTTTTCTTGAAGAGTGCTAATGAGGAACTTTGCTTGACATAGTTTGGTAGCTTGCTCCAGAGTATGGGAAGTCTTTGGGACAGGAATCTATCCCTCCAGCATGTCCTGTTTATTGTGGTGACAAGGTTTAGGTCCCTAGAGAGTGTATCTCGGAGGGATTGGGATTTCTTTAGGTGTAGCATGTCCAACAACTCTGGGTTTAACATAGCTTTATATGTTAGGCAGAGATCTCCTCGGATTAGATGATATGCTACAGAGTAAAGCTGGAGTTTTTTGAGACGGTCACTGTAGGGCATCTGTTTGAGGCCAGTAATCCTCTTTGTGAGGTACTTCTGTGGTCTTTCCAGCTGCTGCAGATGTTTTGTGAGGTACATTCCAAAAGGGGCATTGTACTCTATAATGGGTCTAATGAGTGCCGAGTAGAGGGAAACAATGGCCTCTTTTTTCCTGGATGAGAACCCTTTTGTGATGAGGTGTGCCACATATATTAGGATTTCCTGACTACTGTGGAGATGTGATTGTCAAAGGAGAGACTACTGTCCACCTGAGTCCCAAGGTCTTTTATCACACATTCAGCATTAAGTAAACTGCTGTTTATGTGTAGCTCATGGGTGCAGAGTTTTTACTAAAGGGGATGACAATGCACTTTTTAGCACTGAGCTTGAGACCATGCCTCTGACACCAGGCATCTGTCTCAGTGAGGCCCTTATGTAGGATGTCCACATCATTTAGGGACTCAACTATGGCTCCTAGTTTGCAGTCATCCATGAACTTCATTAGTCAGAGGCCTTCTGTGTTAGCCTGTACTTCAGAGAAGTAGATACCAGACAGGAGAGGTCCTAGGACTGAACCCTGTAGTACTCCACTTGTCACTGGTTTGAAGTCAGATTTGGAGTCTGCAACTTTTACAGTGTGGGTTCTGTCAGTGAGCCAGTTGGCAACCCATCGTATGACATAGGGATTTATATCTAGTTTAGTGAGTTTAGCTATAATTCCAGAATGGGGAATGGTGCTGAAAGCCTTGGCGAGGTCAAGATAGACTGTGTGAACCACCTTACCCTCGTCTACGGCTTTGGTGACTGCCTCAAATAAGTCAATCAGGTTCAGAAGGCATGAGCTGCCTTTCACAAACCCAAACTGAGTGGGTTCCAGAGTTTGGAGGTTACCAATGTCTTTGTTTATGAGTTCCATGATGATACGTTCCATGGCCTTGCAGACCAAGTTCATCAGGCTAATAGGGCGTTAGTTCCCAGGATCAGTGGTGGCTCCCCCTTTATATAGTGGGGTAACTGTTGTTGTGTGCCATTCAATAGGCACAAAGCTTGACATGAGACTATGATTGAACATGGTGCTTAGGTGGGGAGCCAGTTCGTTCTGAAGTTCGTGTAAAACGCAGCCTGGGATGTTGTCCAGTCCCATGGAGGCTGTGTTTTTGGTTTTTAAAGAGTGCAGCTTTTACCTGCATAGATGTGATTACAGGGACTCTGCAGTCTTCCTGTATAGATATGGGCCCTTTAGGGGGAGAGGGGGGGTAAAGTTAGCACTGAACCTATCTGCCAGGATGTTGGCAATATCAGTTGTTTCTGTAATTTTTGTGCCGTTGTGCTGTAACTCAGAGCAGATCTGGGTGTTGCCATTGAGATTCTTGACATAGCTATAGAATGCTTTGTGGTTGCCCTTAGAATCAGAGGTGATTTTGTTTTCGTAGCTAGCTTTGGGGGATCTTATAGATCTCAACTTCTTACTGAGGCTGACCATGGAGCTCCTCCACTCATGGGATTTTACTCTCTTTTGCAACAGTTTCTTCCTTCTGTTGTAGAGTTTGTTTATGACAGGGTACCACCAGATTGGCTTCCTTTTTTTGGAGGATAGTATCTTGGTTTTGTTTGGGATAGCACGATCCATGCACTCGTGTAAGTGCTTAAAAAGTGCATTTGTGCAGGAGTCAGCAGTCGTAACTGTATTGTCCATCTGCATGGGTGTCATGAAGTTCGCCACTTCCTTCTTAAGAAGCATGAAATTGGCTTTGGATAAATTTTTTACCATGGTTTCCTTAATGGTGGGTGGGGGCGGGATGTGGATATCTAGGGTGATTAGCTTATGGTCAGATCTGACCAATGAGGAGTTGACTTCAGGTGTGGAATACTGGTCACTCATGTTGGTAATGACTAAGTCTAGGATATTGTTGCCCCTGGTGGGGGTGTGAATAAGTTGAACCAGGGCATTGGAATTTATGAATTCCAGAAAGCGTTAAGTGAAGGAGTTGGTACATGAGTAGTTTTCCCAGTTTATGGTGGGGTAGTTGAAATCACCCATTATTAAGGTGTTTGGTTGAACCCTAATATTTTCCAGTATATCAAGAAAAGAGGAGTGGGAATCCTGGGGCATGGTGGGGGATCTGTAGCAAGCTACAATTTTGATTGCAGTTTTGCCCAGAGTTAGTTGCACTTGAATAACCTCGGATGCTTTATGCTGTGCAACTAGCCTGGAGGTGTGGATATCCTTAATAAATATGGACACACCTCTGCCTTTGGTGTTTTGGTCCAGGTTAGATGGCCGAAAAGTGTGGTATGAGTTATAGCCTAGTAATGCAGGGGTGCTCTCTAGAGCCTTGAACCAGGTTTCAGTTACTGCACAGATATCAATGTTCTCCATTTTATGGAGTGCCTCGAGTGAGTGCATTTTGACATTTAGACTTCTAGCATTGAGTAGCATTACCCTGTTTTTGCTTGCCTGTTGCTGTTACAGTGGTGAATTTGTCATTTGAACCTTGCCTAAGAAAGGCACTATAGGGGCGGCAAGACCCTTAGCCAGTATCCGGAATTCCAGGGGAGACAGGTGCAGGCCATCTCTGGCAAAGCATCGTGGTCTAAAAGTGCACAACGGAGGAACCTTGTTTGCAGTCATTTATTTAGAACAGACACAATTTTAAACCAAAAACACTCCATTTAAAAATATTGAATCAGGAAGTGACACATTCCTGTTTCCTGTTACCGACAGGTTGTGTTTGAAAACACATGCAAAATGTTTAAAATTAAAAACATCTGAAATTTAAAATCATTATAATTAATAATAATAAAAACCATTTATAATTTTTCTGATATCATCTTGGACCAACAACTGGTAGAACTGTTAGCTTTTGGAAACACTTTTGTTCCAACCTCCTATGGGAATGTTGCGAAAGAAATTATAGAACTGAAGTGTTTTGTAAGAAAAATGAATCTTAAGTTACTGTTTAATCACGAAACTGAGTCTGTGAACCGAGTTGAAGTAAATACTACTTCTAATGTAGGGTCATTGAAATTGTCCAGTGTTTTCAACCCTCCATTGCATTCTACTTTGGAATTGTTTGAGAACATGTGTGAATTTGACTTTAGATTCATAGGTAACAAATATAACGATCAGAATAAGACTAATATTACCAAAGAACAACGGTTATTACTGGATGAATTTAGTCAGTTACCTAGATAAGGGAGGAGGGTTGGTGATTTTCCATAATGCCACCTATAATGAGAAAATGGCTTCCCTCCTGGATAGTGAAAGCTTCAAGAAATGAAGTCAATGGTACCACACAGAGGATCAGGGATATTTAGGGACCTTCTCTTAACGGGGAAAATTGATATTAAGACATATAATTATATTGACATCATGTCTTCCAAGATCCCCGTTATGTTTGGGATCCGTTATTGATCCCCCTATGAGGGCTTTAATTGACAGCAGATCCTCTCTTACCCATGCTCCAAACTAATCACACACATTCTGGATAAATATATCAAACACATTCCAAGTGTGTGTAAGGACTCATGGACATTTTGGATAACATAAACAAACTGCCATTTAATGAAGATGACAACTTGTTAACTATAGACGTCATTGACCTCTATACATGTATACCGCATTTAGAAGGTTGAATGGACAGGGTCAATGTTACAGAAGTTTCTAGGTTAGAGGTTGATCTGGTTAACTTGAAATAGTTTTAACTAGTAACTTGACTTCTTTTACAGAAACCCCATGTGGAGCAGGTGTGGCAAACTATGTACCTGTCACCTTTTACACGATATGTTCCTTCTGTTCAAAAATCTTGGTGGACAATATCAGTAACTCCACTGAGTTCAGTTCACATGGACTACTTAGATGTCAAACAGCAGTCCTTTAAGTCCACTGTCTTCAGGAAAGCCACATACAAACAGAAAAGATCTATAGTGAAGGGACAGCTGGTGAGGGCAGGAAGAATGTTTAGTGGATTGAAATGTTTACCAACCGTTACCCTGAGAAAATGGTTGGTGAACTCATTGAGGAAGTCACACTTAAAAGATCCAGAGGTTTTACACCTTTATTGACTAAGCAGAAGGTTCCTTCTATTGTAGTTAGTAGTCTTACAAGTGATATCATGAGTAATAAGGGTCAGACACAGATTTATCTTTGAGTTTTGTTACCATTTTAATTCCATGTCAGGGACAGGAAGTATGTTATCAGGTATGCACTCAACTACAGGATGTATGAGCACCTGTATGCAATTAGGACATGTAAAGATGATAGGACATAGTTTTGGCTTCATGGCTATAGACCATGTACCCTTAAAAATCAGGGGGGGCCCTGTATCTTTAATATTAGAAAACTGTGAGTTAGACTGGCAGTTGAACACTAACTGTAACATTGCCCCAGTACTTAAACTAAAAGTTACTAGGTAAAACCTGCTAGTTTATCACACAGCCAGGCTGGATCTGGGTATAGTAGTTAGTATTTACTTGACAATATGGCAGTTCGATGTGTCTTGTAACATCTTGAACACATATAGTGGGTTTAGTTAGCTGACTAGACTTTCGGCGATTCAGGGTTTGACTCAACCTAACAGTTTGGTTTTTTACATAGTTTACAGTTGACCCTTTAGGAAGACATAACCGATATTTTATGTTCAATCGCCAGAATCATTGGGATGCGCGTAAAGAAAGGGCAGTGTCCTCCCCTTTCTGGTTATCATATATAAAATAAAAACCTAATATTAAAAATAATTAAGCTGCATGGGCTGCACACATATTTTATATATGTATACTTTTTTGCTGCTTTCTTTTATTTATATATATATTTGATTCATTCATTCATATTTTTCATTCATATATTTATATAAATATAATAAATATTAATGACAACTTTTCACTGTCATCCATATTGGTTGATATTTTTGAGATTTGATCCATTTTTTTTTCTTTATTTTAAAATGATTTTAAAATTTCAATTTGTTTTTATTTTAATTTTTTTTTTTGTGTTTTTTTTGTGTTTCAAAACAGGACCAACACAACCTGGAATGTGGAATGTGTCACTCTGTTTTTTTTTAATGGAGTGTTTTTGGTTTAAAAACGTTGGTCCGTGGGAAGAAGTGGTGGTGGTGGTTGGCAAAAATTGCTCTTTTTTTTTGACTTAAAAGCGTTTGCGACTAGACTAAAGGTGACTGCATTTGTTTTTTTGGTTTGATTGTGGTTTGTGTTGAGTTTGGTTTGATTGGTTTTTTGTGGTCTGTCGACTATGTCGTCCCAGGCAGACAGATACTGGATCCCCTTAAAACGACATCAAAAGCTTAGCCAATTGTTGAAGTCAATCATTTTGTCCTTGTACTGCGGTATCATTTTGGGTGATGGCAGGATGCTACTCAGGGCTAGGGTATACCTGCCTCAGCTACAAGATCGGAGAGCTCTTCCATGTCTATTTTCATGTAGTCCAAGGAGGTATGTCTCAGGTCATTCACACCAACATGGACATTGACAGAGTCATATTTGTACTTGTTGTGGAGTGACCTGAATGCATAGGTTATGTGGCGGATCCTGGCACCTGAAAGGCAGCTGACAGTAACCTTCTCCTTGTTTAGCCTGGTGAGTGGGACATCAATGTGCCTGACTATAGAGTCACCTATGACTAGTGTGCTGGGTAAGTTGTTTTGCCTTATGGGCTGTGGTTTATTGGCACACTGAGTCTGTGGGCTATGTGTCATTTGGGTTGTGTTGGGTGGTGGAGGTTGCTTGCATTTCTGCTTTGCTGGTCTCTGTTGCTTAAGCAGATTATTATTGAGAGCCTCTGTGAATGTTTTTGTGTTTCTATGTTAGGATTTTGGTGTTGTAGGTTTAGTGGGACTATGTGATGAGTGAGGTGTGGTGCAAATGTTTACCTTCTCCTCTTGACTGTCAAGTTCAGTCTTGGTAAGAGAGAGCTTTACCTCCAGTTTAGCTAGATAAGTGCATCTCTCACAGGTTGTGGTGTTGGGTGGTAGGAGGAGAGAGTTGTCTGTGTACATGAGGCAATTGATACATTGCCCCAAGATGCCCATATTCATCAGCTAGACAGGAGAGAATACTGGTAGCTGACCCTTTTACTTGCCTGAATAAAAAACTACTTTCCTCTAGACAAGTAAGGAAAGTGAGTATAAGAGCTGTTTTTCTCTAAGCAAGTGAGGAAAGTAAGTACAAAAACTGTTTTCCTCTAGGTAAAAAGGAATGTTGAGTGCTGTAGTAATTTGTAGCTTTTTAGTGCTAACAACAAGTTCTGAACAAGTGCTGAACACAAATAAACAAATTCAAGTGCTAAAACTAAGAATCTGTACCTGAATCTTGTGGTAGATAGGCTACCTAGTGCTTACCACTCCCACTGATAAGCTAGAATGCTTTCCTCCAACACAGAAAGGCTTGAGGAGCTCAGAAGCTTACAAACAGTCCTGGATACAGCAAATATGTATCTTGACTAGACTAGTTACAGGAAAGTTGGGAAACAAGTGCAAACATGGGCTTTTAAACCAGAAAGTTGAAAGAGATGGAAAAACTGCCCAAACGGCAAATAAATTACAATTTCTGTGCCAGAAACCACTCTTGTGGTAGATAGGCTACCTAGTGCTTACCACTCCCACTGATAAGCTAGAAGGCTTCCCTCCAACATAGAAAGGCTTGGGGGGGGGGGGCTCAGAAACTTAGAAACAGTCCTGGATACAGCAAATATGTATCTGGACTAGACTAGTTACAGGAAAGTTGGGAAACAAGCACAAACATGGGGTTTTAAACCAGAAAGTTGAAAGAGATAGAAAAACTGCCAAACAGCCAATAAACTACAATTTCTGGGCCAGAAACCACTCTTGTGGTAGATAGGCTACCTTGTGCTTACCACTCCCACTGATAAGCTAGAAGGCTTTCCTCCAACAAAGAAAGGCTTTGGGGGCTCAGAAGCTTACAGACAGTTCTAAACTAGTTACAGGAAAGGCAGGAAACAAGCTTAGACTATTTTTTTGGGAGAAAGGAGAAACAGAAGATAATTCAAAATTAAGGACCTAAGTGGCTTGCCCTTCACAAATGTTCTCTCTATATTAGGTAGAATGAGCTAGTGACACTAGACTGGACTAGAGCTGGGATAGAGTTGAACAGATGGGACTGGTAGGAGTGTCTGGAGTCAAAATATGATCTCACTGTACTCGGTTGAGTGAGCAAATGAGATAGACCTCGGCGGAGTGTTCAAACACAAATTTACAGAAGGGGCAGGCAATTCCAAAGACAGCAAGATGTGACTAACACTTATAAATACACAGAAACCCTCTAGGCTAAGAGTTTAACACTGAATATCAATAAAATAAAACACAATAGCCCCCACTAAATGCAGAGACAGCGAGAGAGACCATAGTATTCTATGAAACAATTAAATAGAAAAATAACTACAGAGTGACACAGACCATAATATTCAATGAAACAATTAGACAGAAAAATAAAATGCAGTACAATCTTTAACACTGCAGGTTTGTACATAACTCAGCTAGTAATGCAGTTGATTGTAGATATGTAGCAGAAGCCAAATAACTCATATTGAGCAGTAATAAATTCAGATATATGTGACTAACACTTATAAATACAGAGAAACCATATAAGTTAAGAGTTTAACACTGAATATCAATGAAATGAAACATAATAGCCCCCACTAACTGCAGAGACAGAGAGAGACCACAGTATTCTATGAAACAATTAAATAGAAAAATAAATAACTACAGAGAGACACAGACAACAATATTCAATGAAACAATTAAACAGACAGAAAAATGAAATGCAGTACAATCTTTAGCACTCCAAGTTTGTACTTAACTCAGCAAGTAATGCAGTTGATGTAGGTATGTAGCAGAAGCCAAGCAACTCAGATATTAAGCAGTAATAAATTCAAAGATATGTGACTAACACTTATAAATACAGAGAAACCCTCTAGGCTAAGAGTTTAACACTGAATATCAATGAAGTGAAACACAATAGCCCCCACTTATTGCAGAGACAGAGAGAGACCACAGTATTCTATGAAACAATTTAATAGAAAAATAAATAACTACAGAGAGACACAGACCACAATATTCAATGAAACAATTAAACAGACAGAAAAATAAAATGCAGTACAATCTTTAACACTCCAAGTTTGTACTTAACTCAGCAAGTAATGCAGTTGATGTAGATATGTAGCAGAAGCCAAACAACTCAGATATTGAGCAGTAATAATTTCAAAGATATGTGACTAACACTTATAAATACAGAAAAACCCTCTAGGCTAAGTGTTTAACACCGAATATCAATGAAGTGAAACACAATAGCCCCACTTACTGCAGAGACAGAGAGAGACCACAGTATTCTATGAAACAATTACATAGAAAAATAAATAACTACCGAGAGACACAGACCACAGTATTCAATTAAACAATTAAATACACAGAAAAATAAAATGCAGTACAATCTTTAACACTGCAAGTTTGTACTTAACTCAGCTAGTAATGCAGTTGGTTGTAGGTATGTCGCAGAAGCCAAACAACTCAGATATTGAGCAGTAATAAATTCAAAGATATGTGACTAACACTTATAAATACAGATAAACCCTATAGGCTAAGAGTTTAACACTGAATATCAATGAAATGAAACATAATAGCCCCCACTAACTGCAGAGACAGAGAGAGACCACAGTATTCTATGAAACAATTAAATAGAAAAATAAATAACTACAGAGAGACACAGACCACAATATTCAATGAAACAATTAAACAGACAGAAAAATAAAATGCAGTACAATCTTTAACACTCCAAGTTTGTACTTAACTCAGCAAGTAATGCAGTTGATGTAGGTATGTAGCAGAAGCCAAGCAACTCAGATACTGAGCAGTAATAAATTCAAAGATATGTGACTAACACTTATAAATACAGAGAAACCCTCTAGGCTAAGAGTTTAACACTGAATATCAATGATAGATATAGATATTCCATTCAAAGTTATTGTTGCTCCTCAGAAATAATGCTGCATTTTACTGCTAATGAAGACTATGGTATAAATGTCTGAACAGTTATGCAAACTATGCAGTTGTTATTACAACTAAATATGTTTCACATTCATTTTGTAGATTCCTGGGGAGTTGCAAACTGCAAAAACAATGATCTTATATGTGCAAGATCTGACATTCATATAGATTTGTGTTACTTTAGCAACTAGCAAAAAGTTTCATCATGGCGAAGGAGTACCAGTTTCTGTTTGCACTGTAAACAATATCCAGCTAGACTGAACACATATAACATAGGGCTTTGTATAACTTTTAAGAATGGACCATACAAAAAGTTTAATATAGTATTGTTTACACTCCCCAAGGTGAACACATATCTGCATTGTTAAATGGGTACTGTGCATTTCCTGAATCAAGTAGCATGCAATCAGACTTTAAGTTCTCTCAGGGTAATACAAAGTTCTGGTAATTTTCAGCCACTGATGGAAATTCAGATGTTAATGTTTGGGTTTCCTGTGATATAAGAACATGACCAGGAACATTAGAGACACCAGAAATCCCATACCTTTGCATTTACAAGGGCAGGTAAGAAAGCTTTTCTTTCATAAGAAAATGTGTTAATGTAATCTAGAGTAAAGTGGATGACTGCTCCAGCTAGTATTCATGTTGATCCAATTTTTTTTTTAGTTTTAGGCACGTGTTTATGATTCCTACAATGCAATGCCCAGTGAATCTTTGCTATGCTGTGTATCCATGTGCTCTCTCTATACTGGGATTAGCTCCTCCCTCTCCAAGCGAAGCTACTTCTTTCTAAATATCACTTTCTCAGCTGCCTCCTTATTCTTTGATAAGCTTATCAAAAGAAGGGTGTTAGAATGAGCTTGATTTGGCAAATCACAAAATTCGACCTTATTTAATAATTGCAAATCCTCTGTATGGAATGTAATGACCACTTTCTGTCCAGATAGGACAACCTGTCATCCTTCCAGTAATGAGTTGATATTATGCAGCTTCTGCTGGCATACATTTTTTTTGTACAGACTACTCGGTTGAACTGAACAGTCTTTTTCCCCATTGGGTATCAGCATGACCTTTATGAGCCCTTGTCTCCATTCCATTGTCTTGTATGAGCAGCTCACCCAGGCATTTAAGTTCTCTGGTTCAGGTACACTAGGTTCCCATTAGGATGGTGAAGACAGGTCACCATGGGAACAGAGAAAGCCTTCCATTCAACATTGTTGCTTACTTCGGAGGCTTGACACTGAAAGTAAGATCCCTACTCCCTAACATGCCAGTGTTTCACTTGTAAACTAGGTGAGTAATGTGATATGGCCATGGGGTAAGCTCCAATCCCAGTTCTTGCAGCAACGCATTCTTCGATCTGCCCATCTGCTCAACCTGGCACACTTTCTAAGCCCTGGCCTCCACCAGGATTAGTTAAAATGACTTCTTCCACTGACAGGCAGAGTGTCATCATTCCTTCTTCACCTATGCCAGACTCCAGCGAGTACGTAATGCACTAATCAAACTGGGGTCACCTGTGTCATAGTCAGAACTTCTCTTTATTATAGTAGAGCTGGCTGTTGCTCACACACTTCTCCAAATTCTGTTAATGACATCATGTCTTGAAACACTTTCTTTGGCAGGGTAGAAAGCAACTGAATAAAAGAATGCAAGCTGCTGGCAAGGTATCCTAAGAGCATCTCCATCTAAAAGCACTTCCTCCTATGAGGTTTTGTTACTCTGAGACAACAAAATATTAGCTAAAGTACCCCTGCCTTATGGAAAACAATTTTCACTAGAATGAAGAGAGCTATATAAATTTAGCAATCACATAAACTTATAGAGCTGCATTGAGTGTTCAGTTTAAATGCAATAGTAAAATAAATACATTTCTCTGGCAAGGAAACCCACTAAACAAATCACATCTGTCCTTGTACACAACCCTGAGCATACTTGCTATTGCTTGATTACTGATTATTCAGAGAGACCCATAATCATTTATCTGCACACAGACTTGCTTGACTAAAACAAATTACTATTTGGTATGAAGTGTACATGTTTCATTTTCCAAAGAATAATGGAAACTATACTGAAAGATGTGAATATAGTGGTGCAACTCTGGGCGATTTATTTGTCACTGGAAACACTGAAGGTATTCACCTCAGTAATCTTGAGAAAGTGGTGCTGAGATTGAAAGAGAGTTATCTCAGAGGAAAAAAATTAAATGAAAGCTTGTCTAGTCATAGATTTATTATATGGGGTATGTGGCATATAAAAAAGAGCCTATTCTTTGTCTAAGAAGATGAAAATATTTTATAGCTTGGTAATCTAGTATCAAGTTTTATTTATTTATTTTTAATATTGTATTGATTTATCATTTCTTACTAAGCTTACACTCAAAGAAGTCATTAAGAAGTTCAGCCACATCACTCAACACTGTTGGGAGACTAACAATGCCCCCACATGGAAATTTGTGACCACCTATCCAGTCATCTAAACTGCTTTTATAGGTTGCTAAGGAAGTACTTTGCTTGATTTAAGAGGGCAGCCTGTTGAGAAACGGGGGGGGGGGTACATTGGGTAGATACTGGTTGTGCCACCTGGTATCGTTGATGGGGTCAGAACTGTAACTAGGGCAAAGAGGGCAGTGGTCCCATATGCAAGCTGTTAGGTGACATGATTGTCAGGTACCGATGGGGAGGCAGTACAATACTGGCATTGCTTTATGAAGCTGTGAGGATATTTGGATTTATTAATGAATACTGATACTGCATTTGTGGTCATGGTTGAAGTGCTCAGTGTGTGGTGATTTAACTGTAGCAAGTTGCTTGTTACATGTAGGGAAATGCACAGGGCTCCAGATGACCTAGCCATGCTTCTGGGTGTGCTGCTGTAGGTTTAAGTCCTTAGAGTGGATGCTTGCTTTATGACTGGCTCTGTTTAGTTGAAGGAGCTGAAAGACTGAAGGGTCATTCATAGCATGAAAGGCTAAGCAGAGATTGCTCCTCTCAGGGTTTGTCTTCTATTGAGTAGAGGGAGAGGGCTTTCTTTTATTTTTATACATTTTCTTAACTGAGTAATGCAACAAGTGAAGATCATTTTTCAGTGATAGCCTAAAAGCACTTTATTTACTTAACATTTGCTTACCGGGAAAGTCCAACTTGGAATGAAGCCAATTTTCAGCAGAGGCCCGGGAAGAAATACTTCAGATGCATGTCTTTGTACAATGGGAGGAAACCCGCACAAATGCAGGGAGGACATGCAAACTCCACATAGAAGGCACCCTAACCAAAAATCGAACCAGAGAACCTCTTGCTGTGAAGCAACAATGGAACCACTGTACCATCCTACTGCCTGCATACGTTTCTTGATCAGAGTCATGCAACAGCAATAGAAACCAAGGACATCCAACCTAAGACTACAGACTCAAGCTCATTAGGAAATGATAGCATCGATCTTCTGCACTAAACTGCTGGACTGCTATGAGAAAATTGTACCGACTTAAGAGTACGGTATTGCACCATTGTACAGGGTGCTCAAGGAACAGGTTCTTTGACAGAGAGAGTTTAAGAAATATAAAGAACTATTAATACTGAATGAATGCAATAAATATAAAGAACTATTAATACTGAATGAATGCAATAAATATAAAGAACTATTAATACTGAATGAATGCAATAAATATAAAGAACTATTAATACTGAATGAATGCAATAAATATAAAGAACTATTAATACTGAATGAATGCAATAAATATAAAGAACTATTAATACACGATAAAATGTTTTTATGTTATGACCAAGACCCGCTACTTGCACTAGTTTGTTATGTTTCTAAATACAGTATTGGAGATGTGATTAAACATGTTTTATTATCTATATTACCTGGGAAGGAAAGACCTATTGCATATGGTTCTAGAACATAGTCTTCAATGGTAAAAATATTCATAATTTGAAAAAGAGACTCTAGCTTTGGTTTTGGAGAAAAGAATTTCCATCAGTAAATGTGGAACAGATTGCTAAGGTAGTGATTGGGCATAAACTAGTGATAACTTTGTTTGTTGAGCGAAGAGCTTGCTCGCGATAACAGTAATATGTGTCTAGTGATGGGCATTCAACTTACAAAGTGTATGGTTATCATGCTGAATGCTGACTGAGTAAAGGACATGGCAATTAAGTTGGTCTGTTAAGCATTCCATTACCAGACATTTCTAAAAATGAAAAGGAAAGTGAGTGAGAGTGAGCATAAATGTTCTGATAGAAGATCATTTTCAAAAACAAATTGGGGAAGCCTGAAATTATGACCAGAATGACAAGAAATGATAAAGAGCTATCTTGAATATCAAACTTCATGACAGAAAATGAGCCTGACAAAGCAGAAGAGAATGAAAAGGTCTCTTTAATACAAGATTTGAATTACATTACAGATTGACTAGTCAATGGGAAACTGAGAAGTGCTACATATTGAATATCCTGCTATTCTGAAACTGAAAACCATAGCAAGAATGTCTCTGTGACAGTCATAATCAGATAATAATTAGGTTATATACATGTATTAAGAACGTTTATTATATCAGGTGTAACAGAAGTTTTCTAGACAACTCCTTGTTAATTTCTATAAAGGAATTATAAGTGACTGTGGCTTGATTTAGTAGTATACTCATGGCTGCAGGACATGTATACTAAAAGCCATTGGAAGCGCTTAATATGAATAGATTATATCACAAGTTATAATGCATGGGATTATTATTGCGACCATGCTGATAAAAAAAAAATCATTGTGTGTTTGAGACATAAATGTCAAGAAATTCACCTCAAGAGTAGAGCGAAGGTCTTTTTGTTCTCAGTACTTCTGCATTGTCACCAGTGGCCAACATAAGACTCTTTTTTTTTTCTGTGGTACATATCCTAAATATGGTATAAAATTTTCAGCAATGTATACTAAAATTATTATACCGCAAGCTATATGATTCGGATGATACTTCTTCAAGGGCTTTGGCTACTGGTACTGTGTCAACGAGTTTGCCTGGCTGCATTGTCAGAACTTCCCAGATGATGATAAAAATGAGGTTTGAAATTCTCCTTTAGACAGACATTTAGTTTTTGGCCCATCTGCTGGTGAGGGTATCAAAAAGCGTGAGCCCCTACCCCCACTGATGGAACAGACACCTCTTCTGAGTTGTACACCAATGGATTGAACGAGCATCTGTACAATTGTATTGACTCTTTCATACTTGATAGAACCAAATCATGATCTTCAAAGAAAAACAAACCTGCCCGGTAGACAACTGCCATTAGTAGGCTATACAATAGGAGAAAGAAATTGCTGTCTAAGAGTAGGAAGGAACAGTCTCAGAACTGGAAACATTCTCCCTCTACTTAAACAAGAAAATAAGACTCTTACTGCTTGTTTATAGCCTGTTTAAATTGTAAGTGTTATTCTAAGCCACTTAGTTTTGGTTTAAGCACTTGGGCTTTAGGCTAACCCCTTAGCTTTCCCTGGAAGTGTTAGTCTAAGCCACTTAGTTTTGGTTTAAGCAATTGGGCTTTAGGCTAACCCCTTAGCTTTCCCTGGAAGTGTTATTCTAAGCCACTTAGTTTTGGTTTAAGCAATTGGGCTTTAGGCTAACCCCTTAGCTTTCCCTGGAAGTGTTATTCTAAGCCACTTAGTTTTTGTTTAAGCACTTGGGCTTTAGGCTAACCCCTTAGCTTTCCCTGGAAGTGTTATTCTAAGCCACTTAGTTTGGGTTTAAGCAATTGGGCTTTAGGCTAACCCCTTAACTCTCCCTGGCCTTTTCTTTCAGATTCTGAAAAATATGGATGGACAATTTCCTACAGTTTCTCCTGCCAGTCTGGTTGGTATGGGCATCCTGAGACAGTGTAGCAACTGCCTTATGTACACAGATAACCACCTAGTACTACCACCTAGGAACACAATTTGCGAGAGATTCAATTACATTATTTATTTTATTTATTTTTATTTTACATTTGTTTACCGGTAAAGTCTGACTGGAACAAGGTCCATTTACAGTGGAGGCCCAGGGAGAAAAGCTCCATTACATAATGGTAGAAATACAACAAATGACAAAAAAATTTCTGTACAGAGGCATATATACAATCAGAGCTCCATGTCTTTATATGACAACACAATCCACGAATGACAGAAAATTTCTATACAGTGGGATATATACAGTCTATGAGATTTTACATACCTTAGTTTGATTTAAGCAAGCTTGGTATATAGATAGCAAAACTTTGAATTCCCTATTGGTAGTACAAGGCATAAAAATGAAGGAATGGAATTTGGAAAATAATGCTATTCACATATCTGGTACTGAGAAGGCTATCAACACAATCACTGCACCTCAAACACCACCCACACCTACACAACATACCCACATATGTGGAGGTCCTCAGCAAAACCATACCCAAACAAAGGAGACCTCCGAGGCAAAAACCTCCGAGGCAAATACACACTCAATCTCCACAGCCCTCCACACCACATACCCCTCATAGTTCACACACTTCTGTCTCACAACCACTAAGGCTTAACCATAAACCCAACATATTAGTCATAGGTGACTTCATTGTGAGACACACAGATGTGCCTCTCACCAGGCTGGATAAGGAGAAAGTCACAGCTAGTTGTCTGTCAGGGGCCAGAATCTGCCATATCACACACCCCTCAAGTCTCTCTACAACAGGTACTGTTATGACTCTATCATAGTCCATGTTGGTGTGAATGACTTGAGATGTACCTCCCTGGACTATATGAAGAGAGACATGATTGAACTCACTGAATATGTGTCCCAGGCAGGTATGTCCCTAGCCTTAAGCAGCATTCTACTGTCACCCAGGATGATGCCTGAATACAAACAGAAAGTGATTGACTTTAACAATTGGCTTAGTTTCTGATGTCATTCCAGGGGGCTCCAGTACCTGGCAGCCTGGGAAGATATGATCTACAGACCATGATGCTTTGCCAGAGATGGCCTGCATCTGTCTCACCTGGGCTTCAGGATTCTGGAAAAGGCTCTTACCTCCCCTATAGTGCCTTTTTTAGGAAAAGTGATGACATTAAAACTACCAACATAAATATTTCAACAAAACACAAATTAAAAGTCATGCTGCTAAATGCTAGGAGTCTAAACACAAAACTGCACTCATTACAAGCATTCCTAACCCTGGAAAATGCTGATATCTGTGTGGTCACAGAAACCTGGTTCAAAGCTGCAGAGAGGACCCCAGTCTTACCTAGTTATATCCTATTATAACTAATAAATTCAGACCCCAAACTGTGGGTAGGAAAGCCAAAGGAGGTGGAGTTTCAATATATATTAAAGACATACACACCTCCAGGCTGATCAAACAGTATGATACCCAGGAGACAGTCTAGGTGCAGTTAACTATTGACAAGACCCCTATACAAATAACAGCTAGCTACCGGCCCCCAAATCTGATCCAAGATGCCCAAACTGCCTATTTAGACCTCTTTGAATCTATCAAGATTCAACCCTTTACCCTGATCCTGGGTGACTTTAACTACCCAAACATAGACTGGAAGAACTACTCTTGCCAGAACACAAATACCCTGAGATTCCTCGATTTTGTAAATGGAAATGCTTTGGAACAGCTAGTTGATACCCCCACAAGAGGTGATAATATCTTGGACTTGATATTAACCAACATGATTAGCCACTGCAGTATCCCTGCAGTATCATCCTCCCTTGTAAGATCCAACCATAAAGCGGTCATGTTTGAAGTCACCATCTCCCCCAATCCCCCTCTAGGTAGGGTCAATCAAAAAAAATTCCCCAAAGCTGATTACAGCCTCCTGAGGGATGGTATAAACAGCTTCACAGCCCCCTCCCCCTCTCTAGGAACTTTCACCTGTATCCAAAACTATACCAAATTACTATATGAACATTTACATAGATGCATCAAATCAGGAATACCTGACAGGATTAAATCATCCTCCGCAAGGAAGAGTAAACCTGTCTGATGGACATCTGCAATAAATAAACTCTATAACAGAAGAAACAATTGCTGACCAGGACCAAGAAGTAGCAGGTGCCCAATTTGAAGCAATCTCTCCTTAGCCTAAACAAGCAAATAAGAGCACTAGTGAAATCCTCCAAAACAAACTTCGAGTCCAAATTGGCCAAATCTACTAGAGACAATCATAAGGCCTTCTTCACATATGTCTACAATCTCAAAGGTAGCACCCAGATATGTTCTGAACTGATGGTCAAGGACACCACATATACAAATACCACAGATATAGCAAACTTGCTGGCTGACATATCCAGCACAAATTTCACCCCTCTGTCCCCCCCATCAGTAAATCAGGACATTCCCAGTACCTGCCCCCTTCCCCTTATTTCTATATCTATCACTGCTCTCTCAAAGGAAAAAATACAGCTCCCATGGGACCTGATAACATCCCAGGCGGTATCCTACATGAACTCAGGCAGGAACATGCAGCACCATTAGGCAACCTATTCAACCAAAGCCTGAGTACTGGTTTTGTCCCAGCTGAGTGGAGGACAGCCACTGTCATCCCTTTACACAAAGGTGACGCATCCACTGATCCGAAAAATTATAGACCTATAAGCCTAACTAGCCTGAGCTGCAAGGCCATGGAATGGATTATCATTGACCTCATAAACAAGGACATTGGCAACCTCCAAACACTCAATCCCACACACTTTGGCTTCACCAAGGGGAGGTCATGTCTGTTAAATTTGGTTGACTTTTTTGAGACAGTCACCAAAGCCATGGATGAGGGGAAGACAGTGCACACTGCCTACCTTGACCTGGCCAAAGCCTTTGACACTGTTCCCCACTTGGGCATAATAGATAAACTCTCTCAACTAAGCATCAATCTGTATGTTACCAGATGGGTAGCCAACTGGCTTACTGATAGAACCCACCTAGTCAAAATAGGGGAAGCCACCTCAAGCAGTAGACCCGTATCGAGTGGCTTACCTCAGGGTTCATCTTGAGGCTTCTGTTATTTGGGATATACTTTTCTTTTTTTTTAAAACAAGTTTATTGTTTTTAACATACAAGAGAAATATCATAACAATTTTATACAAGTAATTGAAATAGATATGATTATAACATTCAATAAAATAACCAAAGTATTTACAAAGACATCCACTACAATCAAATCAATTAATTAAACTAAAATACCATGCTAGTGAAGTTAAAATTTTTTTAACAAGTTTTGTAAAGTATCCCATATAATATAATAAGATGTTTTTCTAGTAGTTCTTGATTTTATTGTCATCAATTCCATATGGCATACTATAGTCATAACATTTTTAAATTCATTGAACGAAGGAGGTGTATCTGAAATCCAATTTCTGGTTATTATTTTTCTAGCCACTGCTAGAATAGACCATAACAAGGGAAGCTTAACCTTTTTAACACTTTGAGGTACAGGAGTATTGAATAATATAAGAGATTTAGAAATAATGAAATTATCTGTAAAAAGAGCCTGCAAAAAATCATTGATTGACTTCCAATATTCTTTCAATTTTATACAGTCATAAAACATATGAGCCCAGTCAGCATTAATTTCTACATTACATCTTTTACATAGATTATCTTTATTATTTATTTTATTCATCAAAGGTGTATAAAAGGATCTATATAAACATTTCCATGTAAAAAGTCTCCAGACAATGGAAGAAGTAGTTTTATAGGCAGATTCCAATATATATTGTTTATCTTGTTGATTTGGTGAGTCACCATTAATGGAAGTGAAATAATTCCAGTAGGTATCTACACTGTAAAAAGTTTCTTCTCTGATAATTTTATGTATGTATGAAAGCTTACCTTTATCAGAAACTTTATGTTGTAAATTTAATATCAAGTAATCAATCAGTGTTGGAATAGATTCTTTAACTGTTATAGACATTAAATCAATTTTATTAATGAGATGTTGTCTAAAGGTCTGAACTTCTAACCAACAAGTTTCTCTCAGATCAAATTCTTGTTTTAAGAAGTCTAGATTTTTAACTTTATTATCAGATAGCAACTGATACCAGTACTTTAGATCATTATCTGTAGCTAAATGAGTTCTTTCAGAAGTGGATGACAAAAGCATACCTCGTGTATACATTATAGGGAATATAATAACATTCCAAATTCCATTCCTTATATTTAGGATAAATGAATATAAAATTACGATAACTAATAATAATGTTTAATGGATAACTAACTATATATTTTGGTGTAATAGGTGAAGTACAAAATTCTTTTAGTAACCATAGCATGGAGTTATTTACAATCATATTTTTATGTGTTAAGGAGATTTTCATGAAGTGAATACTAATTAGTTCCCAGTAATCTTTCCATTTTGCAACATATGACTGATCTATTAACAAAGTAATAACTTTTATAATAGAAGAGATAGTATATAAGTTAAAGTCTGGAAAAGAAATACCCCCTTGAGACCAGCTATTAGTATGTTTCTTTAATGCAATCCTAGGTCTATTAGGTGCCCATAAGAAATAAAACATTAGTGTATTCATTTTCTTGATAATTATTTTTGTAGGTGGGAGTATTATTGATTGTATTAAGTATAATATCTTGGGGAATATTATCATTTTAATAATTGTAAGTCTCTCTTCCATAGTAAATAACATATTATTCCAGGTATTGAAAAGATTTTGTATATTAAGAAGACAGGTATTATAATTATTATATATAATAGATTTAATATCTTTAGTTAATATTATACCTAGATAAGTTATCTGACCTGAATTGGGTACATATTTACTAAAATCACTCATGAGAACATTTTTTCATGTATATATAGGTAGTATTTTAGTTTTTTCTTCATTGAATATTAAACCAGAAATACTTTTAAAATTCATCATTTTATCAAATAGAGACTGCATAGAAGAATTAGATCCTGCTGATGTAATTAGAACATCATCTGCAAAAAGTTGAATTTTAGATGTTGTATTTTCATCTATTTCAAATCCCTCTATATCAGTACTATTTCTGATCAGATTAGCCCAAGGCTCCATTATTAAAGTGAATAATAATGGAGAGAGTGGACACCCTTCTTTTGTACCTTTAAAAATGGGTATTTTTTGTGAGACATAAGTTCCTATCTTAATGTAAGCCAATGCTCCTTTGTATAGATGCTCAATTAGATTTACAAATGCATCTGAGAAGTTTGTGCACTTCAGTAAGGTAAACAAGTAGTTCCAACTTACTGAATCAAATGCTGAACTTATATCAAGACTAATAAGTGTTAAATCTTTCTTTCTCCTATTTGCAAAATCAATTAATGTTAGAGTCCTCCTTATATTATCAAAAGTGTTTCTATTTACAATGAAGCCTGTCTGATCTATATCTATAATGCCTGGGATCTTCAATCTATCAGCAAAAATACTCATAAACATTTTATAATCAACATTAAGTAATGAAATGGGTCGATATGAAGTACATCTAGTTGGGTCTTTATTGAGTTTTAAAATTGGCGAAATAAATGTGTATTGCCAAGATGGGGGGGTTATTAGCTCATTTTGGGCCAAAATAAAAAACTTATGTATTAATGAGTATGTACTTTTAGAAAGAATTTTATATATCTCTGGTATAATACCATCATTACCTGGTGCTTTGTTTGATTTAAGCTTGTTTATTTGTGTAACAACCTCTGTATATGAAATACTTTTATCCAATAGTTTAATCTGTTGTTTATTAAGTTTTTTATTCATGTTCGTAGTTATAAATTCCTTTATTTTATCTTTAGGTTCCATGTTAATGTTATTATGATTAATTTTGTGAAAATGATTTCTAAATTCATCTAATATTTCTGGTAGACTAGAAACATTCTTCTTTTTCCTTAGAGAGAAAATTTTTTTGATATGATTTTGCTTATTCAACCTTTTTGTTTTGTTTTTAAGTCTATGTAAGTATTTGGGGCTTATTGAGTAAGACACAAACTTGTATTTCTCTAAAGTTATTTTAACTTTATGGGTTAAAATTTCTTTGTATTTCTCATTTAGTTTGTTTATTTCTTCAATGACTTTCTAGTCCATAATATTTTCTTTATTATTATGTTTATAAGAGTCTAATTTACTTTGAATATCCAACAATTCCTTATCCCAAGATTTCCTTTTATTATTATACCATCTGATACTTTGTCCATATAGATATGATTTTAAAGCATCACAAACATAAACAATGGAAACTTCAGGAGTATTATCTATGTCTAAAAAATGTTGTACTTCTGAAAGTATATATTCTTTATAATAAGACTTAATAGTTTTAGGAATAGGCATACTTTTATTCCACAAAATAGCCACTCCTCTTTTTTTCTGAGTGTGCTCTGAACTAATCAATACTGCATATTTATTTGTGGCTAATTTATCAATATCTTTTTTCAGGAGATGTGTTTCTTGAAGGAATACTAAATTGGCCTCATGTAAATTAATGTATCTTATTAAGCTTGCCCTTTTACATGGGTTATTCAGTCCATTAATGTTTAAAGAAATTCCTTTTAGAGAAGTTATTTGGCATTTTTTAAACATATAAAACTTATAATCAAAATAACAATTAACAAAATAAATAATGTTATACCTCTTCCTTTAGGTGTACCTTTAAATATAGCTGTATTTATTGAATCTCTTATGGGATTTTGTATAAAATTCAATTTTGTTTGTAGTGACAATGAGTTTACAAAATGTATTGTGGATGTCAGAACTATATACACACAACAGTGAACAAAAGAAGATAATGTAAGGATTAAACCTTGCACCCAGCCTGGAGTTAAAAACTCCAACTTAGAGTAGCACATACTACTCAAGCTAACCCCCTACCCTACGCAGCAGTACCTCAGCTACCACCTTATCAATTTAATACTAGTTATTATTAACTTAAATTAACAACTTTCAATTAGATTATCTGGTAAGACAAAGCTACACATTTGATAAATCAGCATCATATAAACAAATAGAAACTTTTAAAAACAATTCATACTGCTATGCACATCTATTTAATATAATACATTTATAATCAAATAACATTCAAATAAACTTGATATTAGGAACCAAGAAGAGAGAAAGAAATAAAAGAAGTGAGAGAGAGAGAGAGAGAAAAAAAAAAAAAAAGAGGGCATATCTACATATTAATTTATTCAAAGTTTGTAAAAATAAGTTCTGATGTTCATTTAAAATCAATAACTTAGGCTATTATGGTTCAGACATTACATATGTTAAGATGTACCTATTTTCTGTCATAGAAATGCAGTTAACAGCTTCCAAAAGACTTTAAATTACTTGCATCAAAGCTTTTTTCTCATACTTATTATTGCCAGTAAAATAAAATATTATATTTATAGAAATGGTTATAAATCATACTGCATAACTATGTAAAGTCTCAGATATACTTGCATTATTGTGTAAAAAGCCATCTGTATTTTATATATCTGAACTGCTGCTTTAAAATATGTCACATGACAACTTCTTCTAAGATAGAGTCATAAAGATATTTATACTTGTCAGTCAGATAAATCAAATGAATTATAGCAATGTATATGTTTAAATCATAGGTTTTTACATACATTAATATGTTGCAGTCAAGTAAACTTTCAAAAACATATGTATAAATGTTTCACTTTCTATGCCTTCTAAAATATCACATTTGCTTACTATGGGATACTGAATCATTTAAAATCATTATAACTTTCATATTTTATAAATTATAACATGGATAAGTAAGTAGTTATTAAAAATAACTCACATTTAAATGTTATAGAGTTCATTTTCCATTGCAGAGTCACATTTGCAGCAGTTCTACTTCCTGGTAGAGTGTTCTTCTTGAATCTGCGATGTGTCAGTGTGAATTCAGGGGTCAAAGTTCAAATTGACTGTATTCAGCTTCTCTGTGTGAATTCTGAGTGTTGAAGCTTTTAAAACAACTCGAGGACACTATTCACGAGGTAACCCACATCCCAAATTGTCTTCCTTAACATTCTGGCGGGAATTTTGATAAAAACAAGTGACTGACATTCATTTAGCAATATAAATGAAGCTAAACAGAACAAAACCTTCGCGAAGTATTTTACAAGTTATTACAGCCTCTATGAAAGTGAAACTAAGCCCACAGTTATTAATATGTAATAGAACTAATTATTTATGCCCCTATTCAATTTTTATACAAATCTTATTATTTACTGTATCAGTATGATCAAAAGCATGTGAATGTACAAATATGAAAGGAAATAGAGAGAGAACATAAAAAAAAGAGAGTAGAAAATAAAAAGAGAGTAGGAGAAAAGATAAAAAAATGAAAAAGGAAGCTATAAAAAGTATCTACAGTGGAATATTACTTGCTGTTTATATTAATAAAGATGGATATGAAACATATTATTTACTACTAATTAGTTCTAATTATTATTATTTAAAGCATGACAGATTATTTGTAAACAAGTATAAGCAATAGAATCAAGGAAGTATAATTAGTAATAGCATTTAAACAGCATATATACTTTTTTACAAGGAATAAATAAGTTATTATTCCATTTATCATATTTTCATTACACTTCTCTCCCTGCCCTCCCCCACCCCTTACTCAATGCATAATCTAAAAAGAATGTCATTATTTAAAATAAAAGAAAAGAAGGAAAAAAATGTATCAAGTTACTAACCTTGGTTCTCTTTGTCAGAAAGAGAAACATATTGAATGATAGCTTGTTATTAGTTCCTCAGATATTTTGACTGATTATGAAACAAATACAGTTCTTTGTACACAGAAAATAACTTTGATTAAATCTTTTTCAGAATATTTGTGGCTTTCTGAAAATGCAGTAACTGTATTTAAAAGATTAATAGTGAAGAAAAAAAGAGAGAGAGAAAAAAAAGAAAAAACATAGAACAAGTCATTCATTTTTTAGTCTCTTTTTCTTCTCTGAAGTCTTCCATGAAGCTTCTGTTGCCAACCTCTTTAATGAAGGACTAGCCAATTCCATTTCCTCTGTTTTATCCAAAATCTTATTTTTTTGATAAACAGCAATGCAGAGTCTAAGTCTTCAAAAATTTTAGGGCCATCAGGAAGGAAGATTTTTAGCTTGGCAGGAAACAGAAGGTAGGTTTTAAACTGTGCTTTCTTAATCTCCCTTATTAATGGCAGAAAAACTTTTCTTTTAGTTATTACCAAGGAAGAATAGTCATTGTCAAAATGCACAGTTGCCTCATTAATTTTAACTGGTGCTTTAGCCCAAGCAGATTTAAGTACCATCTCTTTATCAAAAGATTATAGAAATCTAACTATAACTGATCTAGGATACTTTTTGTTAGAGTTAGTATTAGCTATAGATCTATGGGCTCTTTCGATACCAAAAGAAAATGCTTCTGGCAAGTCTAAAGTTTTAGGGAGCCATGTATTTAAAAAAGAAGTAATATTGTTACCTTCAATATTTTCTGGCAGTCCAAAAATCCTAATGTTATTGCGCCTAGATCTATTTTCCAGGTCATCAAGCTTTGTTTGTAGATGTGTATTTTGTTTCAGCAAAAACTCAATGTTGATTTCCTCTTCTTGGATTCTATTCTCCATGTCATTTACAGTCTCTTCTATGCCTGTAATCTGAGTCTTCTGTTGTTGCAAGTCTATATGTAACAAGTCTATTTGTTTTGTAGCTTTTTCTATGAAGGTATCTATTTTAGTATCCAGTTTATCCATCTTGGCAGTAAGTTGCTGGATTGTAGATATCAGAGACTGAAGTTCTTTCTTGATGCTGGAATCTTGAGAATTTGTCTTATTGGAACTCATTTCAAACTGAAAAGCTGACAGAGAAATTTCCAAGGTGATTTCTGACAGGAATATTATTAAAACTTTCTTTCTTTTTTAGATATTATTGAAGAAATAGATATACCAAACGTATTTAGAAAGAAAATTACTTCATAAATTAATTTTTAAAGTAATTATTTCCTGTCAGTGCAGTGAAATTGGTGGAGCTGAAGAAATCTGCTGCTATCCTGTGTTCATCCTTGGCCACGCCCCCAAGGGATATACTTTTCTGAGGTACAGGCCAAAACCAGTGGGCTATAGCTGACCAAGTTTGCAGATGACTGCAAGTTGGGACCTGTCATCAATTCCCCTAGTGAGGTGGGCATTCTCCAAGAGGGTCTCACCCAAACAAATGACTGGTGCCAGAAACATGGCCTCAAACTGAATACAAAAAATAAATGCATTATCATCCCCTTTGGGGAGATAGATGTCCCCACAATTTATCACATTAATAACAAAGTTCTAAGCATGTAGTCAGTAGTGAGGGATTCGGGCACCCAGATTGATAGCAGCCTGACTTTTGACCACCATGTTGCTTCCACTGTACGGAAAGCTTTCTTCATGGCCCACCTCATAAGTAAGGGTATCTCATCCAGGGACAAGGAGGTCATAGCATCCTTGTATTCTTCCCTTATAAGGTCCATTACTGAGTACAATGCCCCATTCGGCATGTACCTCGCAAACCACATGCAGCAGCTGGAGAAACCAAAGAGGTTCCTCACCAGGAGAATCCAGGGCCTCAAAAATCTACCATGCACAGATAGACTAAAAAGCCTATGCCTCTACTCTGTTTCATACAGACTCCTCATAGGTGACTTCTGTCTGGCATACAAGGCGATCTCGGACCCCACCTTGATAGGACTGCTGCATATCTTCAAGTCAAGCTCCACTCGAGTAACCCGCACATGCAGCCTCAACCTGATCTGTGACATCAATAGGACTTGTTGGCGGGACAGATTTGTGTCCCAGAGACTCACCCATCTATGGAATAAACTCACTCTCCATGTCAAGCCGAGTACCTCTTTACCCCTTTTTAAGCACAATCTGTATAACTGGATGGGAAATAGAAACTACATCCCTGGGATTCCACCCATGTCCCTGCTGGACAGGGCATTGGGTGCTGATTTGTCTATGCATGGGCTAAATTCTTGGCTAGGCTTATAATGGCCTCAGAGCCAATAGCCTAGTAACTTCCTATGATCCTATGATCCTAGTGAAGTCATCCAAAGTTAACTAAAAATCCAAATTTGCTTTCCCAACTAAGGATAACCACAAGGCGTTCTTTAGTTACATCCATAACCTCAAAGGTAAGGCCCAGATTAGTGCTGAACTCATAGTTAATGGTACTAAATATATAGAATCTATGTATATAGAAAATCTGTTGGCTGACAAGTTCAGTGAAGACTTCTCTTCCCTTTCCCCACCACATGTACCCCAAAGCATCCCTAAGAGCTGTACCCCACCTTTTATATCCAAGGAGCAGATCTTAAATGGCCTCTCCAAGGCCAAAAACACAGTCTCTATGGGATCAGACAACATCCTGGGCTATGTTCTACATGGGTTAAAACAGGAATTAGCATCACCATTAGACATGCTTTTCAGTCACAGCCTAAGCACTGGCTTCATCCCAGTAGAGTGGAAAACAGCTACCATCATCCCTTTGCACAAAGGGGGTGCATCCACGGACCCCAGGAACTATAGATCCATTAGTCTGACCAGCCTTATGTACAATGACATGGAAGGAACAATCATGGACCTTATTAACAAAGATATGGGAAATTTCTAAATGCTCGACCCCACTCAAATTAGCTTTGTCAATGGGAAATCATGCCTGTTAAACTTGGTGGACCTCTTCGAGACAGTCACCAAAACCCTAGACGAGTGCAAATATGTGCATACAGCCTACCTAGACTTAGCCAAGGCCTTTGACACAATTCCCCACTTAGGCATTATTGATAAACTCACCCAGCTGGGTATCAACCCATACATTGTCAGGTGGGTTGCAAACTGGCTCAGTGATAAAACTCATATGGTCAAAATAGGGGAATCCACCTCCTCTATCAGACCCATAACCAGTGGTGTTCCACAAAAATCTCTTCTGGAACTCCTACTGTTCAGAATCTACTTGTCAGAAGTACAGTATAAAACTAAAGGAGTGTGGCTGACAAAGTTTGCTGATGACTGCAAATTGGGAGGAATCATTGAAACCCCTAGCAACGTCAACATCCTGCAAGAAGGTCCTACGCAGACTAATGACTGATGCCAAAGTCATGGTCTTAAATTTAATGCAAAACAATGCATTATCATCTCCTTCGGCAAGGGTGATGTTCCTGCAAATTACCACATCAATAGCAATACCCTAAACACAGTCAGTGGTGAGAGATCTGGGTGCACAGATTGACAGCAACCTTAACTTCATCACCATGTCTCCACAGTGGGAAGAAGGACATTTTACATCACTCATCTCATTAGTAAGGACATTGCCTCCAGAAAAAAAGAGGTTATAACAGCCCCCCATATTTTTCCCTCATCAGGCCAGTAATAGAGTACAATGTTCCCTTTGATATGTTCCTTTCCAAACACCTGCAGCAATTGTAGAGACCACAAAGCTTCCTTACAAAGAATATTCAGGGTTTTCAAGATCTGTCTTATGCAGACAGACTGAAATCATTGTCACTTTACTCTGTGTCCTACAGATTGCTCACAGGTGACCTGTGCCTTGCAAATACCACAATCTCTGATGCAGCTTTAATGGAAAAACTGCACATTCGCAAGTCAAATGGAACACGGGTCACTCACTCAAAGGAGCTTAACTTGGTGTGTGACATAAACAGAATTTGCTGGAGAGACAGACTTCCCAAAGGATACTATTATGTATTTCTTGTCATTTAGTTTTACTCCATGGCTCTGACACCAACTGTTTGTTTGTGTCAGCCCTTCCTGCAGAACATTTATGTCAATGGGGGGAGTCAGTGACAGCTCCTAATTTGCAATCATCCACAGATTTAGTCAGCCAGAGGCCACTGACATTGGCTTTGACTTCAGAGAAGTAAATGTCAAAAAGGAGCAGTCCCAGGCCCAATCCTTGAGCAACTCTGCTTGTGACTGGCCTGTTTGTACACGTGGACTCCCAAATTCTAACTTCCTGGGTCCTGTCTAAGAGCCAGCTGGCTATCCACTGGGTGACATAGGGGTTTATACCTACCCTCGAGTTTGTCAACAATGTCCAAGTGGGGTATTGTTTCAAATGCCTTGGCCAGGTCAAGGTAGGCAGTGTGAACAATTTTGCCCTCATTCATTGCTTTGATGACCTTCTCAAAGAAGTCCACCAGGTCACATAGGCATGATCTGCCCCTCAGAAAACCAATTGTCTGGGGATTTCCTATGACATTACTGATCATTTCCATGATAATTCTTTCCATGGCTTGGCATGTGATACTTATGAGTGTAGTTTCCAGGGTCTGTAGATCATCCACCTTTGTGCAGAGGGATGACTGTTGCTGTTCTCTATTCATGAAGCACAAAGCCTGTTTGGAGTCTATGGTTAAATAGCAATTCCATAGGACCAGCTAGGTCATATTTTATGCTATTTAGAAGGCATCCTGGGCTATTGTCTGGGCCCATTGATGCAGTGTTCTTGGCCTTAAAGAGAGCATTAAGGACCGTGTCTATATTATATCGACGAAATTTCAAAATTTTGAATGCTCACATGAGTGGAAATGCAGGAAATCTAAATTGCTATTCCCCCACACCCCATGCTAAATATATATTCCAACTCCGAGATTGCACTACAGTGAGGAAAGGGCAAATTTTTTGATCTTCACTGTACTGCGATCTCACTATAGCGATTACAAAGAACGACATCTTCAACTTCTAAGCCATTTGAGATTTTGATTTTTCATCGATCTAATAGGGACACTAAGGAACTGTACCTTAGTGATAGCAGGGGGAGATATATTTGATGGTATTTCCTGAGGGATGATTGAGGAGCTTGTTGTCCCAGGGAGTGATAGAACCAGTAACTCCTTCCCAGGTGGAAAAAGACTTTTATTCCAAGACATTTTTAGTGCCAAAGAAAGAAAATGCTTGGAGGCTAGTTCTAGGTTCTTTCTTTCTTTCCTAAACCTGTTTGTGACAATGCCCAAGTTCAAAATGCTGTCACTTTACAACCTGTTACCTCTTCTTCATTCAAATTTCCTAGTAACTCTAGATTTAAAAGATCCTTATCATCACATCCTTATTCATCCAGACTTCAGGCGTTTCTTAAGGTTTTGTGTGTCCAGATCATATTGTTAGTTCTCTGCCTTACTCTTTGGACTATCCACTGCACCAAAGGTGTTCACAAAGTGTCTAGCTGCAGTTATAGCTCATTGCAGACTACAGGGTATCCACATTTTTGCATATTTAGATCACTTACTTATCTTTGCAGAGTCTTTTTCAAAGTGTCAGGAATCTCCCTCTTGGGTGAGAGATCTCTTACACTAGCTGGGAGTTCAAGAGAACATTTAAGTCTGTTTTGCTTCCTTCACAAGGATTGTGTACCAGGGTGTCAGCTAGTCAAATCAGTTCAAAGAGCTTTTCTTCTGCAGGAAAAAAAGATCTATATCAAGATTTATTTCTAAAGTTTCCACTCAGAATTCAGTCACTGCGAGGTAATACCACTGGAGTTTGGCTCTCACGGCATCTATGATTTTTGTTATACCCCTGGCAAGACTCCTCATGAGAAACATACTATGTTATTAGCAGTCTCATTCATCCCAGCAACAGCATTGCTTGTCTTTTCAAATCCCAGTATTGGGTTTATCAAAAGGGAAATTATTTTGTGGAGTTATTTGGTGGAGACATTAAATATCCTTCAATCCAAGTCTCATGATTCTCCCACCATGTTCCCCAGTAGTCAGTCATCCCAATTGCCTCAGACTTTGCTCAGGGAGCAGTTTCAGGAGGGGTAAAGGCATAAGGTGCATGAGATACCAAGCCCAGATTCAAGCTCATAAATATAGAAGAGGAATTCAACTCTCTGAATCATCTTTGTTCCCCAGGACCTCTTCATTTTGTTACAGATAATACCACAGTCATGTGTTATATCAATAAGCAAGGAGGAAACCAGGTCATACCCTCTTTGCAGACTAGCCATGTTAGTTTGGAATATAGCTTCACAGAGCAATACCCCTCTACAGGCATCCTGCTTTCATTCAGAGCAAAACTGTGTGGCAGACAATTTGAGCAGGACAAGGGCCAGCCCTCACTAATGCAAACTAGATCAAGGGGTCTTCTAAGATTTGATTAATTTGTGGGGAGTTAGTAGGCTTATTTGTCTCCTCTCTAAACAATCAGCTGGCAAAATTCTGCTCCAGGACTCCATGCAAGAAGGCCTGGAAGACAGATGCCTTTTCTTTTCCATGAATAAGAATGTTCCTGGATCCTTTTCTACCCTTTCCAGTGATATCCAGGGTACTTCTGAAGATTTAGAAGGAATTCCCCGATATCAATGTGGTGACTCCCTTTTGGCCCAGGCTACAGTGGTTCTTCATTCTTTTGAAAATGGACCGGGACAATTACCACAAGCTTCCTCACAGACTTGATCTACTCAGACAAGACCAGAGATGTTTGATACACCCCGACCCTAATCAATTTCAATTGACTACATGGAGGATAGTGTCTTAATTCCATTTAGGTGCATGTTTATTGAGATGTGCAGCATATATTAATGGAGGCAAGAAAGCCTGCTACTAGAAAAATCATATATTAGTAAATGGAAAAGGATTTCTATTTGGTGCCAGCAACATAACCAGCTCCCATTTAGGGCTAGCTGTTCTCTGGTTTTACAATAAATCCCTTTTGTCCAAACTTAAAACATGCTCTCCATCAGTGGACAACTTACTGCCTCAATTCATAAAAATTGCTAGTTTTATTGCTTTCCCCATTTCCATATTAATCAACAGATCCATTAAGGAAAACTTGTACCTGACATCTGGAAAAAATTTTATGTTATGCCTTTCATAAAGGCGGCGACGTAAGTGATCCCTCAAATTTCAGACCAATTGCCATCCTATCTCCCCTGTCGAAAATTCTAGAAAAATGTAAACAATTCAAAAAAATACAAACAGCTCCTCAATCACCTTCTCCAAGAAAATCTTATTAGCCCACACAACATTGTTTTTGCCCAAATCACAGTACTGCTACTGATCTGACATCTTTCTTAAATACTATCGCAAAATCACGTGATAACCATAAGTTAGTTTCCTGCCTGTTTCTTGATCTATCCAAAGCCTTTGATACTGTTTCCCACAGAATACTACTATCCAAACTTGCTTCACTTAACCTCTCTAACTCTGCAGTATCTTGGTTCTCCAGCTACCTCTCAAATAGATTCCAGGTTGTGAAATGGCTATCAAACTTCTCTCCCTTCCTACATGTACAAATAGGCGTGCCCCAAGGCTCCATCTTTAGACCTCTACTTTTTAAAATCTTTATTAATGACCTCCACTCTTCTTGTCCTCTTTCTACTGTTATTCAATATGCTAATGATTTGACAATCATCTCCTGCTTTGATATCACTTACCTTCATACCCTTACCCAAGAGTCCCTTCACTCTGTTGAAAGATGGCTAACTTCCATCCAATTACTACTGAACCCAAAGAAAACTAAACTTCTCCTGTTTCTCCCTACAACCATCCAGCATCACAAAACTTCCTTTTCTATCTCTTCCCTGAACAATACTATCATCTCTACTGAACCTCACACTAAGCTCTTAGGTATCATTATCAATGACCATCTAACGTTTGATCTCCATACTCAACAGTGCATTATAAAGACCCATCAAAAGCTAAGTCTGCTATACAGACATAATAAATATCTCACAAATGCTTCCAGGCTCTCCCTTGCACTAGCCTTCCTACTCCCCACACTGCTCAATGCAGCCCCTATTCTCACATACCTCCAATCTAATCTTCTCACTAAACTAGAACTTACCTATAACAAAACTGCACAATTTGTCTCCAACCAACCTTAACACACTCAGCACAGCATAGCCCTAAAAAGCCTGCAGTGGCTAGAATTTCATCAGCAAATTCTAGTACCCCAGCGTCTTATGGCTCATTCTGTCTTGCATAAACCATCTTCCTTTCCCTCTCTCTCCACACTCATCCAGCCTTATACTCCCAATCATGCTCTCTATAGCTCCCAACAGAACCTACTCCAAGTTTATAAGCCCAATAAAAATATTGGCAAACTACTTTACAGCTATTTTATAGCAAATGCTTGGAATACATTGCCACATAATGTCAGATAATGTCACTAACCCTAACACCTTTAAAATAGCAATAAAAGATAACCTCCATAAATCATGGTCATGTTTCTGTAATAACCTAACATAATCTATCTTCCTCTACCTATAGACTGCTGTCCTCACTGCTTCTACTGCAGCAGTCCTTTCACTGACTTCCTACCTGTGGTTTTTAACCTGTATATACTCCAATACTTATTTTCTCTGGTTCTCTTTACTTTTTGCTAGCTTGTGTATGTACTTTAATACTTGCTTTCTCTGCTTCTCTACTTTTTGCTATCTTATGATCTCTTACATCTATCTCCCTAATTATGCTTGTAACTGTTTGTATTTTATTATCTCTAACATATTGTACATGCCCATTATGCTGTTTTGTCTCTGATTTTCCTTTGGACTTATTTGTACTGTGTTTATTTTATATGTAGTTTGTTCACCTGTAACAATTGACCTTGTTATTTACTGTTAGTTTTATACACTTGTGCTTCTCTGGTAACAATTGTCTGTGTTATATACTGTTTATGTACTGTACTATTGGAGCCTTTCTCCTCATCTCTCTGCTGAAAAAGGGCTTCCACCCAATCAAACTAACCTGGTTAACAAATGTAAAATAAATAAATATAACTTGTGTTAATAGGTAGGTACTACACTATCTGCCGGAAGGCATTTACAAGCCTAGCCAGAATGTGTTGGCTTTCACCACCCCCTTAGATTAGCTCCCTGTGCCTTTGTCCAGTAGAGTCATTGAAGTGATCCCTGGGGTATAGATTCATAGAAATAATCAGCCCTGCCAAGTCTTGAACCCAGGACCCTGTACACTATAGTCAGAGCACTATACCACTACACCATTTGAGCAGTGAGCATGTAAAATCTACTGTTATGATATGTTTTCTTACATGATCATACTTTATCTTCGTTTCTGGCTCACATGAACCCAATTTATTTTTGCATTTAACATTTTATGATATTAGCTGCCTTTATACTTGGCCAGCTGTTGGTTCTTTTTAAATTAAATTGTACATTATGGCATACTTGGTGTGTATGTATGTGGTTGCACAAATTTTATGGTTATGTATAAATGGAAGACAAAGTCTCCATTTCTGTATTGTTTTTGCTGCCTGCTCATTATGTTAAAATAACAAATGTGTTTTTGATCTGAACAGTGGTGCAGAGGTGTGGAAACCTGAAAGCACCTCAGGTGACATGGGTTCAACAAGCAGAGCTGGGAAATAGAAGAGATGGCCTAGAAGGATTGTGGGTGGGTACCTGTGGCCAGTTCACTGATCTTGGTGGGGGGCAGGGGGTGATATGTTCTTGAAATATGAGTGTCACCACCCTGGGGGACAGGTGTTGGCTCATGCACAATATACAAGAACTGCACTTGGCTTGCCAAGCAAATATTTGCAGGTAGACTGTCTATGTGGAAGAATGCATCCACATCTCCAATATAGTGGGTGTTGTTAGATCAGTGACTAATCTGTCTACCAGAAAGAGTAGTACAGGATATCCTGAACACGAGGAACCATCTTGGATGATAGCTCCCCACCACTTGAAGCTTGCTACTACTGTCAATAGTTATGAATGTCTGGGACAGAGTGATAAATGGATCGATAGGGCAGTTTGGAAAGGACTACATAGTCATGGAGGGAGGGCCCCTCAAAATAAAAAAAAATTGCAAATATATTTCTGTTTATTTTTCGTTTGTGCACTGAAGCAGCTAGAAAAGTATATGTCCTGCATGACAAATGAAAGAGAAAACAGTGTTAAAAATAAAAAGGGTTATATAGAAAGAAAGAAAGAAAGAAAGAAAGAAAGAAAGAAAGAAAGAAAGAAAGAAAGAAAGAAAGAAAGAAAGAAACTGGTAGTCATAATACAAAGTAGCCCAAGACATGCATAGAAGCAGCGCTATTTTGCTATAAGGTTGGAGAAAACTGAAAACGACAGCTGAGCCTCCAACCTGATGTGTATTTTCTTGAAACTGTTTCAAGGGTAAAGAAAACAAAATACCAATACAGACAGAATAATATAAAGTTACTTTACTTTGTAAACATATTTAATTATTAAACAAGCAAACAAACAGTGATATAAGTAAACCATGTAACAGCTGCCCATTTCTAACCAACGTTATCAAGGTTTTAACTATACTAATGATACAAAGAAAACATTTCAGAACATCCCTTGCTAAAAGCCAGAATGAGGATAATAAGATGCTTCTCCTAACTATGATGTCTTGGTAGACAAAACGTTGTCTGTCTGACTGTGTAACACTGATAACCCTTAGTGGTAAAATTCAGATCATAGAGAGGGAAGAAGAAAACATCATGTCTTCAAAATAATGACAGCTATCCAGCCTGTCTTAATTATAGATTTCTCAGCAATGGCATCAGGTCTGACCCATCATTTTCTTTATGACAAATATCACATGTCCCACCTGTATCACATTTATAGTGTGCCATTTATAGATTTAACGAAAACCAAATCCTCAGCCATTCATTTGCATTATTCTTATTTAAAACTACACATTTATATTTAGTGACTGAGGTACAGGGAAAAATTATTTGTTTGAATAGTGATGATCTTGCTTACTGAGGTACTACATTTACAAGTGCTTTTTCACATGCTAAAAGCTCAAACAGACATTACTGTGACATGAGAATCACATCACTTAACTAGTACATGAATAATCTCAGATACTTTCCAAGCACATAGATGCTTCAATGTTTTGATGACATAGTGTTACATAACAATACATCTTGACATAATGACAGTGCCCATAGTGCCAATGCAAGCATAAAATACATGCATAAAGTAATAATATATGTAAACTATGTGGACTCTGGAACAGTCTTGGATATTATGCCAGTACCCCTTCAGAAAATAACTCTGACCAATTCCTAAGCAATACTGGGAAGAATGCAAACAAGCATCTGTGTATTTTGTATTTACTGGCATTTGTTTTTTCCGGAAAGTTCATATGGGTTGGAAACTCCTTTTCATTGCTGGCAAGGGAAGAAAAGCTCCAACAGCATAACAATAAGTAGACAGTTGAACAAATATACATACAAACATAGAGCTTGAGATAAATACATATACATATAAGATACATGTATATATATATATATATATATATATATATATATATATATATATATATATATATATATATACATGCATACATATAATAGTAAAAAAATGTAGAATGCTTGCTCATAAGACATGTGTCTCATCTCTTCCTGACTTTACCTGATTTACCACATATTTTTTTCCTTGTTCCTTATAAAAGTTTAAATTTTCAGGTAAATTACAATGAGTCAGTAATGCCACAAATTAGAGCTTCATACTTATTCAAAAAGTGCATGCTGATGCAAAGCCTGTTGTTCTATTAACTTTTTAAGTGAATTAGAATCCCTGATTTGTTCCTCCCCCCATTATTTTTGGCTTTGGTTACAATTCTTGTGCAAAGAAGTTGAGAGGTATCATAAGGTAATTACATAAGGGAGTATGGTGTATCAGGAAGTGATATTACTTGGCAGGGCTTACCACTCATTGGTGTAAAATACGGCTCTAGGTAATCTGGTCGTGTTGACTAATGTCGCTAAATGGGTTTGTGTATTTGCCGATGATAAGTGGGTTGGAGACCCAGCCTACTTCGACCTACAGCAGATACCCATGCTAATGGTAGGTGGGTTGTATGTGCTCATATTGGCCAGTGTATGCCCACCATAAAGCCCAGCAGTCCTGGGTCAATAAGCTACTGGCCAGATGGTGTCCAGTTGCCCTGCCTGGGTTATCTGAGATAGCTGTATGGAGCAAAAGCTGGAAGTAAAACCATCACTCTGACAAACATGAACTAAGAATTGCTACACTCATAGATTCACTGACAGGACTCCACTTGGAAATGGATGACATGATGATAAGGAGGAGGCTGGACATCCTATGTATCCAGGAGATAAGATGAAAGTGCAGCAAAGCCATTTGGCTGGGGATCCAGAGTCTATTACTCAGGAGGAGCACAGGCTAGAGAGGTTGTGGGAATTATGATGAAGGTGAGGCTTCATAAGTTCAGCAGAATTAGTGACAGACTCATGGCAATTAGACTCCAGCCTAATGATAGGGCAATAGTCATAATCTCAGCCCATGCCACACAGTGGGGTTGTGATAGTGAAGAAATGAGTGCATTCAGAGAGCAGTTGCAGGACCTACTAGATAAAGCAGGACAATGTGAATTGGTGTTGATAATGGGTGAGTTGAATGCACATACAAAGACAGACAGAACAGATCATTCCAAGATGGTGGTCGCCTGAGAAACACCCTCTCCTCTTAGCTCCATGTAACCGGTATTAATTAAATGCAATTTATTAATCTACATCAATTAAGATCTAGTGCAATCAATTTTTCTTTGCATGAGCCCTCATAAATGAGGCTCCTGAGAGCTTAATACAAGCCAACAGTGGTAAGAAAAAGTGTATTTCACTCTACAATCAAAATGAATGATCGGACACGCGGCCATTTAGAGGCCTGGGATTTTAGCTCCATTTCAATTGACAGCACCTGTTGGATCGCTTATTGTGGTACTAAGATGCCTAAAGAGCCTGACCTTATGGATAGTCAAACGACTAAAATTAACTGTCTGCCATATCTTCATCCCCAGAAAAAGATGCCAAAAGATTAATGTCAGCCAAACTGACCCAAGAACAACCAAAAGAACCGGCCAAATCAAAAGTCGATGTTAACCCGATTATAGATGAACTGAAAAGTGCGCTACTTTCGTTACAAACAGCCATACACGAACTAACAAATAAAATGAACTCTTTTGGTGCATCGATTAATAAAATTGCTGACCAACTAGATTTAGTGGAAGAGCAAACTAAATCAAACCAATTTGAAATTGAGCGCATTAAAGATCTTATGCAGTCGTCGAATAAATCACTTTCTGACATGCAAAATAAACTAATTGATTTAGAGGCTAGAAGCAGGAGGAACAACCTAATCATCAGAGGTCTTGCTAAAAAATACGTGGCAAAGCAACTTCTTGAAACCGTTACTCAAATATTTAATGAGATATGCCAAGGAAAAAGCCCCCCATCCAATTTTGCCATCGAGAGAATACATAGAGCCTTACGTAGCCAGCAAGCCAGTGAAACATCCAGACCGATCTATGTAAGGTTGCTCAATCACCAAGATCTACAACTTATTTTGTCAGCTTACAAGAGAATTAAAAAATTTTCATGGAATAACCAGATCATATTGATCGCACAAGATCTGCCATTGGAGATAAGAGAAAAGCGCCGGAAGCTTGCTCCCTACTGTGCAGAGCTTATCTCCTGCAATATCAAGTTTCAAATGAAATTTCCTTCCATACTATCCTTTACCTTTAAAGAATCCAAGTTCCACATCTCTTCCCCTGAAGAAGCGGACTCAGTGTTTATCAAATGTTTTGGTGCAACCCCTTCTAAAAAATGAGAGCCTTCATTCTTTCTTTTACAAACAATGGAAACTACTTGGGTTCCATTAAATTGCTGAATCAAGAGTGACATAGGTGCTCATTCAGTAATATGAAGGTTACGTTCTGTATTGTTTACTGTTATTTGTTAATTGTAATTGTTGTCATGAAACTCGTTGTTCTAAATAGGAACCTTCATCTGTTTTTTTGATTCTTAGGGGTTTCTTAAGTATGTCGGATGATCCAGACAAAACCAGCTGCACCTATGCAACCAGGAAGTATAACGTTAGCTTCCGATTCCAGTTCTAGCTCTAGGTTTGCAGGAAGGTTTCACTAATTATACAAGCTTTAATATTAAGAAATGGTTGATGATTTGAAATCTACCAGAGTTAAATGTCCGGTGTTGCTATTTTGAACATTGTGAGACATTGGACTGGCCTATCTGGAGCGGTAGGTGTCCTCGTTTCTTTATAACTGATCTTTGCACTTGGAGTAAAGACCGTCAATGGACAGAACTGTTAGCAGTCTGTACATATACCTCCTATGAAGTTATTTGTTGGTATCTAGGGAATTCCTAAATAAATACCTTCACCTAATCACCAGTTAGTACATGAGTTTAGATATAACTAATTTCTATATTAATATTTGGGATGCTTACTCTCAAAGTGAATTTACTGGATCTAAGCAATTTCATTTGCCATCTTCCTGTTAAACTGCCCAACAATTTTATGGATGCTAGTGGATTTTTAAGTAGGGTATAGATGGCTCTGCATGGAATTGACAAGCTAGTGTACATTACTTGTAAATATTTTAGGTTTGTTGCTCAGTTTTCTTTAGTTCTTAATTATATTTGTTCATTTAAAACTATTAAATATGCCTCTCTCTCATTTGTAGAGGTTTTGTGGTTAGGTACGGGGTGGGGATTGAGAGATCTTTATATCAGTTGTTTTGTACAATGCTGCATTATAGGCTTTTCCTTCTTGTTTGCTCTTTCCTTCTATCCACAACTTAAACTTATTTATTGTCATTCAGTTTACTTAGCAGTACCCCCAAATTTCTTAAGATTGATGACACATATCTATGTTTAATATTTGGAGTATATCATCATGGAATGTTAGGGGATTACAGGAGAAAAATAAAAGAAATGTGGTAATGCATCTTTTATATAAACAATCTAATATCTGCTTTTTGCAAGAGATACATATGTTAGATGAAGACTGGGCTAAAGAGGGGAAAAAGGATGGATTGCTGAGATGATTACGTCGGGTTTTAAAAAGAACTCAAGGGGAGTGGCGATTATTATTAAGAAATCATTTGAAGCAAGGATTATGACAAGAGGAACTGATGCTGAAGGGAGATGGTGTTATTTTATGTGTATAGCACACAAACTAGATAAACCTATATTATTTCTGAATCTTTATGGCCCATGCTCGAACCAGGTGGATTTTATCATGAGAATCTATAACTTTCTATTTAAATTCCCGAATCATCTATTTGTGAATGGGAGGGGATTGGAACACTGTTTTAGACCCTAATATAGATCGTTCAGGTAAATCCAAACTGTACAATAGCCAAGCTTCTAGGGCTCTTTCTGAATTAATACTTGACTTTGACTTAGTAGACCCTATTTTGTTATGAATCTAAAAATAATAATAACACATTTACCTACTTTTCTAAATGTTACCGATCCTGGTCTCGTATAAATTTTTTCCTGATTTCCAATATCTTAACTTACAGGCAAATTAAATTTTTAACCGAACCTAGATTTCTATCTGACCATTCCATGATAACCCTTAAGATAGATTTCACCTCCAATCTATCCATACCTATTAGATCTTACAACTGGACTCTAAACAGTAATCTGTTAAAAGACAAATCTTTAGTATTAGAAATTACTTCTGTATTAGGTGAGCTCTTCTCTCCCTCTCATGATGATGATATCTCCTTTGATGTTAGGTGGGCAACAGGGAAAGTGGTAATTAGAGGAATCCTTATAAAGAAAGCTAGCTATATTAAGAAAGTAAATACAGACAAAGCTAACTAATCTGAATGCAGAGATTAAAACATTGGAAAAAAAACTTCTAGATAATTACTCCTCAGACACGGAGAATGAGCTTCAACTTAAGCAAAAAAGAATTATTTGATCATCATCAAGACAATCTCTCTCTTCAAGAAATACGCTACATACATAGATACTCAGAATATTTACAAACTCCCTCTAGAACTCTAGCTAGGTTAATTCTCAACATGCCCAAATCTCCTAGAATCCCTGGCATTAACCACAAGGGTATACTATATAAAACAGATGAACAGATTATTTATATATTTCAACAAATTTACTCTGACATTTATGCAATTAACAACAATCTTCCTCCGAATTCAGACATTAAACAATTTTTAGACGAGCTTACCTTCCCAAAGGTATCTAGAACGCAGATAGATCTTTTGTCTGCCTCGATATCTAAAATTGAAATACTGGAGGCAATTGACAACCTAAAGTTAGGCAAGGGCCCGGGCCCCGATAGATTTTCGCCCAATTTCTATAAAACTTTTAAACTTGCTCTTACTCCTATCCTATTGGAGCTTTATGAATCTTTCTCTAATAACGGAATAAAGGACTTATATATTAATCATTCTAAAACTATTCTAATTCCCAAAAACACTCTTGATGGGTATAACGTTAATAATTATAGACCTATATCTCTTATGAATATTGACATCAAAATCTTGTCAGCCATTCTTGCAAATAGACTCAAAATAATCATAGCAAGGATTCACGAAGCCTCTGTGTAAGAGTTATAACTCTTACACAGAGGCTGCAGTTAAACGGAGCGATGTCAGCATGCTCTGCATATTCATGAGAGCATGCTGAATCACACCTAAGGCTAACACGGTCTGTGTAAGACAGTAGGGGGCGTGTCCGTAGGCCGAGCCCTGCAAGCGGACACGCCCCCAGAAGAGTAAAAGTGCCCAAAGTAAACACCCATGACAGAGTCCATGGAAATGTGAATAAACACAACACAACACATGCCCCCACAGACTATGAACATAAAATGTACAAATGAACATCTTATCATTTTTTTGAAATTGTAAAGATGTTTGCCCATGAGTGCGCTCGTTTGCGCGGGCGTGCCCATAGCGCAGCCACAGTTAGCAGTCAGTGGGAAAGCATATAAGAACTAAATATGCAAAGTAAGCCAAGAAGCAATAGCATAGCGGTAGAGACGTCGGCTGAAGAGCAGGAATCCATGGTTCGAGCCCCCACAACATCAATTTTTTTTTTAGTAAAATAAGCACGAAACAAGTCCCTGACAAATATGTACACATATAAAACCACAATTTATGTAAAATGTAATTAAATAGTCCATTTCATTTGAAGAAATGTGAGGTAACAAAACAATAGAAAATGCCAGATGTGCCTATAGCTGAGCTACAGTTTAACAAGGTGAGTGTATCTGCCTGTAGCTGAGCAGTGGTTTAACAGGTGCAAAATGAGTGCCCATAGCTGAGCAGTGGTTTAACAGGTGCAAAATGAGTGCCTGTAGCTGAGCAGTGGTTTAACAGGTACAAAATCAGTGCCCGTAGCTGAGCAGTGGTTTCACACGCTGAAACTGTGTGACCCTAGCTGAGCTGAGCGTAATATGCGTGCTGACAGCCAAATGAGGCGTGAACCAGCGCACCCCGTTTGAGCGGAGTTGCGCACCACGCTAACAAGCTAACCGGCGGGCAACGTTGAGCAAGCTGTAACAAAACTGCCTTTACACAGACACACCCCCTAGCCTGTCTATACAGTCATAAAATATAAAAAGCAGTGGCCAGGTTCGAACCCAGGATACCATGCACCATAGTCAAGGTACTGAACCACTAAGCCACGACAGTTATACTGAAAAATGCAGTAATAGCAAATATATAGGAATGAATAGAAAGTGGAGCATGACAAAGCAGGTTTTGTGAAGTGGATACAATTCCAAAATGGCCAATCACAGATAAGTGCGGGAAAAACGGCATATATAAGCCCCATAGGTGGGAATACACAGCATAAATGATTGTAGAACTGACTTGCAGCCAGAATGTCAGGTGTAGGTGAGGGTAGTTGCTTTCAAGCACAGAGGTGGGGCATTGAGGAGTCCAGATACATTGTCTGGCTCCTAGTCCACAATCATGAGGCCCAACTCATGCAGGGCCAGGTCCTGTGGGGAGCATATAGGGCTGAGGCGTGGGACCGGTTGGCTCATGATCTCACCAGTGCCACAGGGATTCCAAGGACTGGTGATCAGGTCCGTCACCACCATGTGGACCTGAAGAGATGCAAGCAGGACCAATTGAACCTTTGGATCCAGGAGGCCCGGCAAATGCCCAATGCCCCACTACTGAGTAAGTTACATTTAATTATGTATGTAAGAAATTAAATTAGCTGATATTATGGAGATGTGTATTCCAATATTACTTCATTTATATTACAGCTGCAGGTATCCGTTCTGCAAACCGCAGAGCCTATGGCGATAGGCTGGTGCGATTGTGCCACCAGGCAGGTCAGTAATCCACTCCCAGTAACTGTAAAGAAATATCAAAGTATGACAGTTAGGAAAAGAGTGCAGTGTAGTCACTAAGTAATAAAATGTGCAAGTAACAGTGTAAAAGTGTTTGCAAGTATTGCTTGATTACAAAAGTGTGTTGCAGTCTGTAATCCAAACAGAAAAATGAAAATGTCTGAAATAAAGTCTGAAATAAAGATGCCCCATCTGTAATATAATAGTACACAACCTGCAGCAGGCTGAAAAGTACAGCTGCAGAAGATGAGCAAATCACATGTGAAATACATCCCTGTTGAAATACTGAAACATGACAGAAGTGAGACTGCTGGAAAGGATTGTAATAACTACAGGTAAAACATGTCAATAAAGCCTAGAAGTAAGTACCATCCTGAATAGTAAAATGAAAACAAGTGAGAGAGTGTGAGAAAGAGTTATGAATCCACCAATAAAGTAGTAAGAACCCCTGAATAAAGTATACTGCAGTCAGTACAGAATGAAATGAATGTGACAAGTAGAACCAAACTGCGACATGTGTCCAAAGTGTTGCTGCAGCTGGAATGTGTATCCCAAAATCTGGATATGTTGCTCTCAGTCTGCAATATGCAGATAGCATGATTGTCTGAAATATCAAACATCCACAGTTGTCTATAGATATATAAAGCAAATGTAGCAGGATGATGTAGCTGAACAAAGCCAGATATGAACGTGTATGAATAACAATAAAATGTATATTGATGTAGCAGTAACAGTCCTATCACCAAATTGAAGTAGTTATCATATAGGAAACTGTAGTAAGAACAGTAGTGTGTATATATCTGTAGCTATTAGAAATGTACAGCATATGTATTGGTATTCGAAGGTGTTAATAATATTTTCTTCACCCCACCCTATAACCACATATAATCCATTCCACGTGAAATTGGTATGTGCAATCACAATTAACACCCCTGGACATTTGTCCTGTTGGGTCATAAATATTTGCATGTCCGTTGATTGATGCATCTGCCCTGTTCATACATCCAAACCTGATGGCCTGTTGCCATCAATCAACCCTGCATGTTGTTGGACTGTGTATTGCTGTTCAAATTATGCATGTGTTATGCTCGCTGTTCAATGGTGTGAATATCTGGGTGTTTGGTTAATGGGAATACTAATGCATGCTGTTACAACTAATTGCGAATGGTATTGTATGTTACTAACCCAAACTGTCATGACATAATGCAAAACATAGGACGACAGGGACAGCGGGTTCCAGCGGACCCACCTCTCCCACCTCAGCTGGCGAGTGCACCTGGCACTAGTGTCCAGTCTGGACCCTCCTCCGGTGGCCCTGTGCCACCTGTGGGTGGAAGCACTGCAGGGGATGGCGCCTGTCCCCCCTCTGCAAGCATGGCTGGAGGAGAACCACCACTCACCCTCCGTAGCATCCGGACTGTGGTGCATAGGGAGATCTGGGACTCTATTCTTGGGCCCCTACGCCAGCTTGAGGCACAGGTGGCACAACCTATGGGCATGCCTGTTGCCCGGCCTACACAGCCCCCAGCACAGCCCCGTCCTGGGCAGTGAAGGAACAGTGGCAACTGCCCATGGGTGGGGATATCAGTTCCACTGTTGCCATCTGTGGGCTCATGGGCTCTGGATATGCAAACCTCCATCCCCGTCAATTGTGTAACCCCCCCACATGTGTCATACACCACCCCTGTATGCGTCTTGTTTGTCTTGTCTGTTGACCTACCCAACCTACCTCCCCAGCTATACCGACTTCCTTCACCTGACATACCACTCTCACCTGAAAGAAAAAAAAAAGGGCACTCTGTACCCACAAAAAAATTATGCCCCATACATAGCTGCCCATTCCGCACATATGTCTGCCGGACATGGAAACTATCAATTACAATTGGCTGTACAACAAGTATTATTGTTGTCCTTACACCTCTCTCAGGGGTGGAAGGTATCAAATGTCACACCAAATTACAAACATATGCACAGCTGTTGCTGATGAAGAAATGGGCAGCTATGGGCCTTACCTACATCCCTCCTGCAAAACCCAAGCTTGTTTCCCTAGTGTCTTACCCTCTTTGTGACCCCTTTTTCACCACTTTCATGTCTCACCATTTTCATTTCTTTCAAAGAAAATAGCGCGGGTGTGCGCAAGAGTAAGCACGTTTAAGCAGTTGTAAGCGGGTGTGCATGTCTGTGCGCGGAGCTAAACACCAGTGCGCATGTGTGAGCTCTGCGCAAACCAGCGCTAATCCGGTTACAACTGCTTAAAAGTGCCTTAGGCACTCTGATTGACAGGTCCTGTAGTCAGTTCAAAAGCAAAATAAAATCCCACTGTCAGTCCCGAACCCAGGACCTTGGAAACAGTAGTCTGCATGACTTACCACTAAGCCATGACTGTTATACAAGAACATTGTGCTAAAATAAATATATCATGTAATAGTAGGAATGAATGTAAAGGGAATATAGGATGTGTAGTACACAAAGCATGTCATTTAGAATTACTGTCAAAACTAGTGGATTTCCGTAATAGTAGTGTGTGAACAGAAACAGCCATGCTAGTTGGTAGCTAGTAGGTAATAATGTCACTGTAGCACCTTGCAAGCCACACACATACTCACAGCAGGATAATCACTGCCCATACCCCACATCCTCTTACAGGAACACATCCGGACTAAGTAATAAAATATGCGGAGCAAAGGGCCAAAACCAGGGACACATTACAAATAATGTTACAACAAACTTAGACAGTTCAGAGAGTAACAGGTTCTGCATTTTGTGGGATGTTTGGAAGGGTATGAAGTCTGAAACTTGAATGTTTGTCACTATATTCTGACTTGAGCCCAGAGTGATTTGCCAGAAAAAGCTGTGCATGACATATTGACCAAAATATGAGGCAGAAATGTGGACAACCTGCAAATATTTGTACACATGAGAGGTCTGACACCACCATATTTGAATAGTTAAGAGCCTAGACATAGCAACAGTGAATGAGTTACAGGGATGCCCCACAGACTCCATGTGAAATGTACAAACAGTAGGCAGAAAGGTGTTACAACACATGCAATGGCAACAGTCCTGAAAGTATGCACCACTTGCATTGCAGAAAAAGTGTAGTAATACATATGCTCATGCTATCCCACAGTCACAACTGCAGCATACCAGACAATTTAATGGGTGTACCCCACTGATATGTACCATTCCATGAGGCAGATAACAGATGCACCTGAGAGTCTCTGGGGCCTGCTCAGCAGCACACTCAAATACCCTAATAGATGTTAAGGCCCACACCATGGCCAGACCACACTGCATGCTGTAACACCCTAGCAGATATAGCAAGCATTCCAAGGTGTGAATGTACATGGAAAATAGGAAAGCCACAGCAGCACACTACAGTCAGGACACCTAGCAGGCATATAAGTAGTGACTGTAAAGTCCAAATATTGAAGCCATAGCAACAAAGTGCAAGCAAAAGTGCAAGGAAAGCACACACACACACACATTAACAGTAGTAGTAGTTGTAGGTGTCAGTGTACATACACAGTTAGTACAGGAAACTGGAGAAATGAATGGAGGAATGTTAATCTACAACACAGCTGGAAATATGAGAGAGATACCAACCTTTACACTCACAGAACATTGTCCACAGCATACCAGCATGGTCCCTGCCCTTAAAATCTGAAAGGGCTATGCCTATCTCGCATACCTTTTTATAGCACTGTTCTGAAATCACAGTGAGAACTGCAATCAGTACACAACTGGCTGCATGCAATTAGTAAATGCTGGCTAACAGTCGGTGCAGAGGCCATCACATGGACATATGCAGATACCTACAAAAGTATGCTGTACTCCCAGTCCACACATGCAATACTTTCATTGCACCCTGAGGAGGAAGTGAGAGACAGACAGAGAGAGAGAGAGAGAGAGAGACAGAGACAGAGACAGAGAAAAACAAAATTAAACATACACAAACAAAACTGTTCAGCAACAGCCACCTGAAAGCTGACAACTGGCAAGTGGAGCAGCAGGACACAAAACCAGATGGCAACACAAGCAGCTGTGACAAACACAGGTAATGTAAAGTAATACTATAAAGGTCTACATACTGTGAACCCTCCATATGTGTCATTGGTCTGTATCCATATGTATATGAAGATGTGCAAAGGGCAGGGGACATACAGCAACTATCAGTGAAGGCTGTACATACATTTGTATGTGAGAGCATCTATGTGCACATATCAATGTAGGTTGAATGTAGGTTGTAGTGCAATGTACAAAGTAGGTTTCACAGTTATGTATGTTTAGCAGTATGTTAGTGTGTGTATACAGTATGGTAGACAAACATGTTGATATACCTGCCTATCATATGGATACGTATGCATGTCAAAATATGTATGTATGTATATATATATATATATATATATATATATATATATATATATATATATAATATGCATATATGTATACATACATAGAGAGAGATGTAGGAATACATAGACAGATGTAGATAGACAGAATATGTACAAACATATATATGTAATACACACATACAGATATAGATATATGTAGATACATATATACATAGACAGACTGATCTGACTATCTACAGGTATGACTGTATATGACGACCTCAACACCCCCTGTCCCACCCCCTCTGTCACTCTCACCCCCTCTGTGTCACACCCCCCTTCCCATATCTATAGCAATATATGTACATCAATATATATATGTGTATATGTATACAGACATATATATATATATATATATATATATATATAGATATATTTATATACATATATATATATATATATATATATATATATATATAGAGAGAGAGAGAGAGAGATGTATATATATTTGAGTGAGGCACATGTGTACAGATGTATTGCAACAGGTGCCTGGTGACAAAGGCATGGAGTGAACACCAGTGTCAAAACTGGAGTACCATACCCCATTTCGAATCACCTACACCAGTAACCACCAGATATGTGATTGGCTGCCCACCACTGCATGTGTCAGGGGTGAACAGGGTCATAAATGTGTACAATAGTCCCCCCAATGATATTCACAGTGGCACACTATTCCTGGCATACCTGCACATGGTATGTGTCAGCAGACATGGTGTGTCTGCTATGGACATGTAGGTCAGTGTACCCCTCCACACCACATAATGGCTGCCATGGTATGTACCTCACATGACAGCTACAGATATGGAGAAGGACACAGTGACATGTACAACACTGTGACAATGCACTCAAACACATTACCAATGCACATTGACTGACAACACCACAGAGTACACACATACTACCCACATAGAGGTTACCACTCCTGGATTTACATACGTAAGTCACACCCATGACAGATGTCCAACAACCATAGTAACACCTCACACCATCCACAACCTAAATGACTGCTGTGTGTCGTCCATGCCACTGCAATAGAGAGCACATGTGGAGGTAAAGGTTCCTACCCACAGATAAGACATACCCTGCAATAAACCACACAGTGTTAAGAAGCAAGACTCCCCATGAGTACATGTCACACATACCCCTACTGAATGTTAGTCAGATAGGTAATATGCCATATGAGTCACCCTGTGTAACTGTGTGACAGCAGCAGGTACCATCACACCACATGTGTCACAATGGTCAGGGTAGCAGAACAGTATGCTGCTGTAGTCCCAGGGGCAATAGCATATTGTATAGTATTGTATTGTAATGTATTGTATTATGTTGTATTGTATTGGTATGTTGAGGTGCCTCCTTCGTGGAGTGGAACCACTGCTGCTGTGCACCAGTGTACAGGTACATATCCTGTAGTCAGGCTAGTGTTACATAGCACTTCTATATGTGTGTTTAGCTCTTGTCAGAGTTCATGTAGCATGCAACCGGGGATACCATCAGGTCCCAGTCATGTTCTGTATTCTGCTTTCCTGAGGGCGGCTCTCACCTGGACATCTGTGATGACAGGGAGGTTACAGTCAGCTGGGATAACTATGTCATATTTTGGGGGAGAGGGAGGGGTGACACCTGCACTGAACCTGTCTGCCATAATGTTGCCAACATCTGTGGTTTCAGTGAATTATTTGTTGCTGTGTACTAACTATGAGCATAGAGGAGGGATTCTGACCAGGTTGCTAACATAACTGAAGAAGGCCTTCTGGTTATCTGTAGTGTCCCTCTTGATTTCCCTCTCAAAGTTGCCCATGGATGTTTGTATGAGGGAAAATAGATCCTTACTAGTTCTGCTCAGACATGCCTTCCCTTTATGGAATTATACTCTGTCTTGCAGTAGCTTCCATCTTTTGTAATACAATCTGTCTATGGCTGGGGTCCACCAGACAGGATGCTGTCCCTTTGTGGAGAGTGTCTTGGTCATATATGGGATTGCATGATCCATGCATTCTCGGAGATGTCCGTAGAAAGCATTTGTGTAGGGGTCAGCATTGTGGGTTGTGTCTTCCACTGGCCCAGTGGGCTGAAAGGATACCATGTCACTGTTACAAAGTGTAAAGTTTGCATCTGCAATGTTATTCACTATAGTCATTTGTGCTGGTGGTGGAGGTGGGATATGTATATCCAGGGCAATTAGTTTGTGGTCAGCTCACAGTAGTTGATGATGTAGGCCATACAGTACCTAGATACAAATCCCCAGAGTGAGGAGGTGCTCTGGACCTGAATCAGTGTTCTGACTGCTGGGGTTTGGTAGTATGTCGTATGGAGTGTGCCAGGTACTGTTGCACAGTTGCTGGCTGGGCACTGATACCTGGCCATTTACATGTGTATCCACCAATAGACAGACAGATGCTATATATGTGAGATATGTTGTATCATAACAGTCGAGTAGCATGTGTAGTATGTGTGCCAAATTCTGCTGACATATATTGCTGATATCGGGTTATTTTCTTTTTCAGGTACATGGCTCACCCGCAAAATCCAGCTTACTCCGCAGCTGAGGATGAGGAGATACTCCAGAGCCTGGTGCGGGATTATGCAATGCTCTTTTCCTGCACCAGCCAGAATCAGCAGGAGAGGGCTGCACTGTGGCAAGACCTGGTCCGTCGGGTAAATGACATAGGCACACATAATAGGACATATGAGCAGGTACGACATCACTGCAGTGATTTAATCAGAGATGTCCGTCAGCGTGCGTCGGATATCCACAGGCAACATGTCGCCACAGGTGGTGGGGTGGCTACACATCCCCCACTCACCAGACTGGAGGGACTACTCATGAGTGTAGTGGTTCCAGTCTGCCAGCAACAACAACAGCAGCAGACATGCATTATGATGGAGGCTAGAGCCACGCAGCAGCAAGACTATGAGCGTGCAGGTAATATGCCATATGTATATTTGACTGCTGTGTACACTGGTAGTTAATGCATGTGTGAGGTGTGTCCTTGGTTTGTAGCTGTTATCATAGTATTTAATGTGCAAGTGTGGTATCCTCAATATTAGCAGCTGACCTGTGAAAGGTGACTGTTGTACTACTGATCTGTATCATACTCAGTAACAATGGCACAGTTGTGCCCACTGACATTAGTTTCCTCACTTCTGCAGGTCCCTCCAGTGTAACAGCAATGCAGCCTATCCATGCTGGTGAGTGTGTATTAACAATACCTGTAATAGTCTTGATAGTAATAGTAATATTAGGCTCACTTAGTAGTGCTCTTTGTATGCATGCAGGTGTGTCTGTGTGTTGATATCACGCATACTGAGTAGTGTACAATTGTGTGCAACTGTGTGCATGTGTACGTGTGCATGTGTGCATGTGTGCATGTGTGCATGTGTCCATGCATGGGGTGTAGCTAGGATTTTCAAATTTGTACTGACAGCTCTCAAACTGCTACCCCCCTCCCCAGCCAAGCTACGGCCATTCTCGTAATTCACGGTTCGCTCTTTTAGTGTCGATGAAGAGGCATTCGCTGTAATGCCTCTTCAGTAATACAATATAAATTCACTCAAACTCGGTTCCTTGAATTGAAAATTAACCTGAAATGTCAGTTCTTTGAAAAATGCAGCATGGTAGTTGGGGTAGAGAATTTATGCTTTTGTTTTCTGTAACTAAGGTACAGGTTTTGAGCTTGAGTAAATTACTAACCACCTGCTACCACTAACTAGGATGTTTCATTCACACACACCCCTACCTACCTCTTAGTGCAAGAAATATGGACAAAGCCTAAAATAAACAGGGACAGATATTAAATAATGTTCTCGTGAACTTAGAAAGTTGCTAGAATAACAGGATTTGTGCTAGTATGAATTTTTCTAAAGGACATGAAGTCTGAAGCTCAAATGTCTGTCATTATTTATCAACTTCATCCTTCAATGATTTTCTAGAAAATCACAAAATTTATGAGGAACAGACAAAAAATATGGGGCAAAAATCTGGACATTCTGCAAAATTTGGACAGTTGAGAGGTATGCTACCTACCCCCCCCCCCCACACACACACACACACAAACAAACAACCTCTCAACCTCTTACAGCAACAAACTCATAAATAAAACTGAGGCAAAGGCCCAAAAATAAGGACTTTTTTTTTAAATATTGCTCTTATAAACTTAGAAAGATAATAGAATAGTAGTAGGTCTTGCATCAGTACGAATTTTCTGAAAAGTATAAAATCTGAAACTGAAATGTCTGCATTATTTTCTAACTTCAGTCTTTAACAATTTGCCACTAATTTGCCAGAAAACTGCAATTTTATGAAAAACGGACCAAAAATGTGATGCAAAAATATAAAATTGCCAGACAATACAGCTGGGAACCTGTCAAAGGAGGGACACCATTTTAATATGAGCACAGTTAACTTAGAGCAGCTGACAAAATTAGAGAATCTACATGCATTTCTGAAATAAAAGTAATGTACAACTCTGATCATTACAGTTATTTATAAAAGTAAAGTAAACCCTCTATGTTTTCTTCCAAAATTGCTATTTTGTGGAGGGATCATTAGGGAAGAGCAACAGTTTGAGCCCAAATCAGGGACAGTTGAGGTTTGGCTATGCCTAATTCTATAAAGCAATTTGCATGTACCTCTCAACCTGTTAATGCAATTAATCTGGACAAGGCCAAATATATTGAGGGAACATATAAACAGTACTAAAAATTGCTCTTGTATAAACTGGGACAGTTGATAGAACAGGTCTTATTTTAGCATGCATTTTTCTGAAGGTTATAAAGTCTGAAACTAGTGTGTCATTATTTAGTGACTTAATTCCTAAATCATTTGCCAGAAAACCACAAATTGAGGAACAAACCAAAAATAAGAAGCAAAAAATCTATTCATTCTTTGAAAATCTGGATAGTTGGGAGGTATAGTTCAGCTGGGGCTGTCTAAGTTTGCCGCCCTTCCCCCTCACAAAACCATGGTCGAATGGAGCCTCCCCTTGCAGCCATTCCAATGATCCATTACTTTGCTATTTCACTCCATTTACCATAAACACTAATGTGCATACTGATTTACTTCTATGATGATTTGAACTTCATTTGAAAGTTTTATTTTGCATTTTACAGCACAAACACTAAGACATCTGCTAAACAAACTTGGCATTAAAACTTCTCTGCTCTTGAAACTCACATTCATTGAAACAACATTAAAACCCACATTCAAAGAAAAATACATTTTACCGTGGCAGATAAAAATTAATTCTGGGCTGCTTTTAAATCATAGGCCCCTTGCATATGAAACATACATGTGCTCTTTGATACACCTTCCTATTGCTTTGAACATTTTTCCAGTAAACAATGAAACAAAACTGCCCAATTCAGAACATTTCCATCATAAAAGTCTAGTCAAACTTCTACAGTCCACCATTATCAGTAAATAATATGCACAATCTCTGAAGTAGTAAAAAAGTCATCTAAATAATTCCACGTTAAATAAGTCTAACTAATGAAGAGGTTGCTGCTAGCAATCACCTTTATATTTCATGACTTCACCGAAAAATAGTGTCTGATGCCCCTGAGGAATAAATTGCCTAAATTACATTAATAATAAGCTAGTAATATTGCAATAGGAAATGGATGGCAAACTGATAACAGGCTCATACTTAGTGTCTTAACTTTCAGTACAGCAGCATTCACCCCTTATGGGAGTAGAATCAACAACCTTCTGCATTAAAAGCAAGTACACAACATTTTGTGCTACTAGCAATGTGAGCTGACTTAGCATAATCAGCACTAAACTTCTCTTCCCCTGCAGCTCTCAGGTCCTTGTAAAATCTACGCAATACTCAACTACATCTCAACTTCGCAGCACAAGAAGTCTGGAAAAAGCCAAATTTATTGGGGTGGGTCAAAGGGCAAAAACAGGAACACATTAAACATTGCTTGTATAATCTTGGAAAGCTGCTAGAATAAAATGCTGTGTTACCATCATACATTTTACTGCCAAGGTCACTGTGCAAAATAGTCAGCACAACATACCACTATGCCAAATCACCTGCTTTGTGAAAGAGAGGAAGACTGAAACTTAAATGGCTATCATTTAATGAATTCAGTTCTCACCATAGCTGTCAACCTCTTAGCACAAAACACCTGGACAAACCCAGTAATGAGGGAATACAGCCCTCAAACATATTCAGTGAATTCAGTTCTTGCCATAGCTGTCAACCTTAGCACAAAAAACCTGGACAAAGCCAATAACAGGGTATTACAGTCCCAAAAATAAGGACAAATTTCAAATAGTCATAAACTTAATAAATTACTATAAAAAGGTTGTGTTAGTATATATTTATTGCTAGAATAAAAAGTTGTTTTACTATGTCACAAACACAGGGATAAGATGCAGACTCCACACAGAAGGCACCCCAGCCAAGAATCAAACCAGAAAACCTACAGCTGTGAGGCAACAATACTGCCACTGCACCATCAAATATGTAAGGAAGTAAACATTCAGAAACCTGAAGTCTGAAATTTAAATGCCTGTCAATTTGTTAATCAGGACAGTCTGACTTGGAACAAAAAAAACCACAATTCTCAGCAGAGGCCCAGGAGAAAATAATGCAGACATGTATTTGTATGTAACATGGGAGGACACAAAAGCAAACCCACACAAAGACAGGGAGAAGATACAGACCCCCCCCCACAAAGAAGGCACCCCAGCCAAGAACCAAACCCAAGAACCTACAGCTGTGAGGCATCAATGCTATGTTGCTACCACTGCACCATCAAATTTCAAGCATTGCAATATTTAAAAACCACAGATACGATACAGATATTGATCAGATCAAATATGAGGCAAAAATCTGCAATTTTTTTACAAATGGTGATGGGTAGGGAATTCAGGTCTTTAACACCTGCATACAAGGTACAGGGTTCAAGCCTGAGGTATTCCCTACCACACCACCATGAGTAATCACACCAGTACATCCCACCTGGGGCATTTACACACACACACACACACACACACACACACACACACACACACACCCCCCACGACTCCTCCTCCTACTTCGACCGACCAATATAACGTGTACAATCCTCGGAAACACACACACAAACGTGTCCATCCATAACGCTTCCCACTCGGAAAGCATGAAGTGAGACCAACATAACGAATCCCAAATGTGTACATCCATAACGCTTCCCGCTCGACCAACATAACGAATCCTCCTTCCCGCTCGGAAAGCATTTGAACTGGCCGGTCGGCCGAAAATACATGTGCGGTGAACTCCATTCTGACTGGCTGCCCTGATGAGCTGACGTCATCGTGCAGTAAAGCGCGAAAAAGTGAAAATTTAAAATGCTACCCTCCTTTTACATAACTTGTACTGAAATCAGTACAGTGCGTATGCCTCCCTGTGTGCATGTCTGGATGTGTGCATCACTGGTAATATTGTGTAGACATTGTAAACTGTGTTTCCTGTTTCCCTCCCACAGGTTCTGGTGCTGCTCTGGTGTCATGCAGCAGGGAACCTGAATCAGGTGCCATGGGTACTGATAATGATGACATCTGTGTAATGGCACAGGAAGGTATGCCAGGGTCCATCATTGGTCAGCCGATTGACAGTACACAGCTGTCAACCCCATCAATGCGCACAGTTATCCTGCCAATACACCCTTTGTCACCAATGCCCCTAGGTGATGGACAGCATACAGTGGGCATTGACCAGGGTAATGTGGTATCTGTGGCACATACCTTCCCACACAGCAGCCATGGGCATGGCCCTGAGATGGTACCACACAGACAGATGTCCAGGGGTTCTCGTGGGAGCATCCATGGGCGTACTGCCCCTGTCAGACGTGCCCACAGAGGTCTTGCAACCTCAGCTATGTTTCGGGCTGTCATGCAGGCACAGTCACGTATGGAATGGTACACCAGACAGGGTCTGAGAGAGCTGACAGCATGTCGCACAGCCATGACTGACAGTATGCATGACATTGCAGCTGCCATCCGTAATTTCACCAATGTCATAGACAGACGTTGTGGGGACATATTAGATCGGTTCCACAACTACATGTCCATAAGCCAGGGCGATGCTGGATGGTTGAGGAGTCGACGTGGGTGTATGCCAGCAACAGCAGCAGCTGGCAGTCATCGCGGACGACAACAGGGCCGCAGCCGCACCCATAGTGCCAGCAGCAGCCCCAGCAATGCTGGGTCTGTGCTGTCATCAGACCGCCCCAGAAGACCACGTGCACGTGGCTCAGGCCAGGCCCGACAGGGATCTGTGTTCAGTCAACGAACACCTGCTTCTGATGACAGTACCCAGTCTGGGTTGGTACCGGATATGGTCCGTAGCACCCCTGCAAGGCACAGGTACCGTGTCCATGGCCAGAGACACTGATCTGCATGACCTGGCAGGTACAGTCTGTGGCTGTCCACAAACACCAGTATATGGCAGCCATGAGGTGGAACTGTGTGCATCCATACACACATGTGAATTGACAACACCTAGGGCTACCACATACATGCACACACTGCATCAACATTGCCCCACCTTGTACTGCTGTCCCTCACCAACACACATACACATACATGTCAATCGGTGGTATGGGTGGCTGACTCAGGCATGCCAAGTTTACACCCTGTGCATATGATGAGACTGTGCCACCTCCTGCAATCTGTAACATCAGTGCAGGTACAGGTTAACATGTTGCTGATGCACAGGATGACTACATAGACTTGTAGTAATAGTATCATGTTGTTAACAGTACTGTGTGCTGAACTAATTGTGGGTATATCACAGCATGCCTGATGCAGTAAGGGTATGATTGTCATGTACTGTTGTCTACACCCATGGTAAGTACCATAGTGTATCATCTGCACATGTTGGCATACTGGTGGTAAGGATGTCAAGAGAAGGCTACATACATAGGTAGCACAGGGGATAAGGTAATGAAAGTATTAATACACAATGATGGACATGTAAACTGCAAGTGGCATGTTGCCCACACTGGACTCTGCAATGTGGATGTTTGAGGATGTTGATATGTGTGCAGTACTACACGACTGGTACAGGACACACAGGAGCACCCTAGCACTGCAAGCTCACATCTCATACCATGCTAGACAGCCCCAACACACAAAACTAACTGTCACAGGAGGGAGAGTCCCCATACATGTCAGGGATACTGTGGTGGCAGGCCAGGTAGCATACATCACAGAGAAATAACCACAGGTGGGGAAGCAGTAAAACAACCAGCATACATCCTACTAAGTATGGAACCACTGAATGAAGGCTCAGTGTCTGTTATTTGACATGTGTATTACTGCAGGTATGAGCACATGGGTTTCCATCCAGTTATTATACATCCTGACAGTACATGGTCTGTACACTTGTGTGCGCTGAGACTGGACCCTAGCCATCTGACCTGTGTATTTCCATGTACATGTGCATAGTGCCTGCATATTTGCAGTGTTACCTACTGGAAGTGGTACAGCTTGTTTGTTGTACAATGGACTACATGCAGCCCTGCTTACTGTAGCTTTGTTTGCATGCATGTTTGCTTTCAATTACCCTAGAATACTGATCCCACCTGCAATGCATAGTTACAGAGCTTCTGTGGACTCCTAGTGACATCTGCATAGCTTACTATATGTATGTCCATGTCTCACTTGACAGAATGTCACTGTTTGTCCTGTTCACATGTACGTTGCCTGTGACACATTGCATATGACTTACCTGGCATTTGTCCACGTGAGCAGTCATATATGCTACTGCTAACTAATCACAGGCACTACACCCTCACATATTCATCTTCTGTTGAACGATCTGCTTCTCTAGGGACGGCTTGCACCTGTCAACCCTGGGCTTTCGGATATTGGCAAAGGCTCTTGCTACCCCCATAGTGCCTTTGTTAGGCAAGGCTCAAATGACAAACCCACCTTCATAGGTATCACAAGGGATTAGAAACTAAGAGTAATGCTACCCAACGCCAGAAGTCTAAACCTCAAGATGCATGCACTCGAAACTCTCCTTAGCATGGAGAACATCGATATCTGTGCAGTAACAGATGCCTGGTTCAGGGCTACTGAGAGCACCCCAGCACTACCAGGTTATACCTCATACCATGCTTTTCAGCCCCAAAACTTGGAACGAACCACAAAGGAGGGGGAGTATTGATATTCATCAAAGATACCCACACCTCCAGGTTGGTGGCAAAGCACCAAGAATCAGAGACTATCCATGTGCAACTAACAATGGGTGAAACTGCCTTCCAGGTTATAGCCTGCTATAGACCACCCTCCCAAACCCAAGAACTGCACTCGGCCTTCCTGAGAACAGTGGAAAATATGAAGGTCTCTCCAAACACCATTATATTGGGCGACATCAACTACCCAAACATAGACTGGGAGCATGACTCTAGCTCCAACACCCTAGGCCAAAGATTCCTAGAATATATGAGCTCAAATGCTATGGAACAACTTGTTACCACTCCCACAAGAAGGGGAAACATACTGGACCTGATCATCACCAACATGGGGACTTTATGCTCCAGACCAGAAGTGTATCCCTCACTGGTAAGATCAGACCATAAACTAATCTCACTGGATATTCACATCCCGACCCCACCCCCTGCCCAGGACACCACAGTGAACAACTTCTCTAAAGCAAATTCACACTCCTCAAAACTGAAGTGGAAACCTTCAAAGCCCCCGGGCCTGTGGAAACTACAGACCAGACCGCAGATTCCTCTATAAATGCATTCTATGGACACCTTCAGGAATGCATGGATCATGTGATCCTGAATAAAACCAAGACCCAATCCTCCAAAGGCAGACGTCCTGTCTGGTGGACCCCAGCCATAAACAAACTACACAATAGAAGGAGGAAGCTACTAAATGATACAGCAAAATTCCAAAAAGGGAAGGCATCACTGATCAGTATTAGCAAATAACTACAGGCACTCATAGGATTGTCTAAGGCCAGCCTCGAGAGAAATTGCACAGGACACTAAGGATAATCACAAGGCTTTCTTTAGTTATGTTAGGAACCTGGGTGGTAATTCCCAGATATGCTTAGAGGTAGTCCAAAATGTCAATAGAAACACCAAACCCACAGACATTGCCAACATTCTAGCTGACAGGTTCAGCACAAACTTCTCCCCCCCCTCCACACCGAAAGGGCAAATATGTATCCCAGCAGAGTGCTGCCCCCCCTGACATCTCAGATGCTCAGGTAAGAGCCGCCCTCTCCAAAGCAATACACACTGCATCAATGGGACCAGACAGTGTCCCGGGCTGTGTCCTATATGAACTCCAAGAAGAGCTACAACCAAACATAAAACTACTGTTCAATCCCAGCCTTACTTCAGGATATGTGGCCAAAGAGTGGCATACAGCAACAGTGGTCCCTCTATAAAAAGGTGGTGCCTCAACAGATCCTGGACACTATCGCCCCATAAGCCACACTAGCTCGGTCTGCAGAGCTATGGAAAGGATCATCATGGACCTCATAAATAAAGATATTGGGGACCTACAGACACTGGATCATACCCAGTTTGGCTTTGTTAAGGGCAGATCCTGCCTGTCAAACCTGGTTGATTTCTTTGAAACGGTCACCAAGGCCATTAACGAGGGGAAGGTGGTCCAGACAGCCTACCTGGACCTCGCAAAAGCCTTCGATACAATTCCCCACCCGGGCAGTCTAGAGAAGCTCACCAGCTTAAATATAAGCCCCTATGTCACTAGATGGATTGCACACTGGCTCAAGGACAGAACCCACATGGTTAGAATTGCTGGAGTCATGCCAGACTCCAAACCAGTTACAAGTGGTGTCCCACAGGGCTCAGTCCTGGGACCTCTCTTGCTTGTTATATATTTATCGGAGGTACAGGCCAACACGGAAGGACTGTGGCTGACCAAATATGCAGATGACTGCAAACTGGCCACCATAATCGACTCTCCAGCCGACACAAGCATCCTCCAAAAGGGCCTCATAGAAACAGACAACTTGTGCCAGAGCCATGGCCCCAAGCTGAATGCAAAAAAGTGTATAGTCATCCCCTTTGGCAAAAACAAAGTGCCCACAAAGTACCACATAGGTGGTAATCCATTAAGTACAGAAGAAGTAATTAGGTACCTGGGGACCCAAGTTGATAGCAATCTCTCATTTGACAACCACGTGGCCAAAGTGGTTAGAAAGACATTTTATATAGCTCACCCCATCATGAAGGGATTCACATCTAGATCAGGGGAGGACATCATGCCTCTTTACTCATCCCTCATCAGGCCCATAATTGAGTACAATGCCCCTGTTGGGATGTACCTTACCAGACACCTGCAGCAACTGGAAAGACCCCAAAAGTACCTCACCAAGAGGATCAAAGGGCTCAAACAGATGCCATATGCTGACCGGTTAAAGAAACCCCAGCTCTACTCAGTGGCATACCGCCTGTTCAGAGGCGATCTGTGCCTGATGTATAAAGCCATGTCAAACCCTGAATTAATGGGCATGCTGCACCTGAGAATATCCAAATCCCATCGAGCTACACGCCTGAGAGACCTGAACCTCAGCACTGAAATAAATAGGACATGCTGGAGGGACAGATTCATAACCCAGAGGCTCACTTCACTCTGGAATAAAATCCCAGTCCAGGTTAGGCAGAGTCTTTCATTGACTCTCTTCAAGAGGAATCTTGATGAGTGGATGGGACATTGTAGGTTTACCCCGGGTATCACTTCTGTGTCACTGTTAGACAGAGGCACAGTATACTAACCTCGAAAAAGGGCATGGCAAGATATATTTACAATGGATGGCAACAGCCAAACACATTCTGGCTAGGTTTATAAATGCCCTAGGGCAGATAGCCTAGTATGAACCTATGAACCTATGACCCTATGTACCTTGTTCCCCATTGGCCCTATGTGCTGTTAATCACCATGGTAATCACAATACTATGGTAGCATGTGCAAAGGTCAGTTGTCAGTCACCTCTAAGGTACAGTTGTGAAATATGTGGGTCATGTGGCAATGTCACAGCTGCCACATGTACACAGTCAACCCTCTCCCCTACACATGGACGTACAACACATGCATGAGATGGAACCACATAGCCAAACTGGGGACTAAGCACTCTGAACCCAGTACTGGCATAACCTGTCAGGTGGCATGAAATACTACAGTGACTACAATACCAGTCTGATGTAGACCTACACTGACAGCAATACAAGCACGTGAACACACTGGGCCATTCGTGGAGCCTAAGAATAGCATCCTGCCTGAGCGGCAGACACCTCTGCAGCTGGCACGCAGGCATATTTTATGCCAGAACACATCACGCATAACACTTAGCACACAAATCATGTGTGCCAAACAGTCACAGCCTGTACGGCTAGACAACACACCTGCCACAGTTGTGTTAGGTACCTTTATTGTCCGGTACAGTGAGGTCACGCTCACCAGGCTGGACAAGGTGAAGGTCACAGTGATATGCCCATGGGGCACTATTGTCCACCACATAACACAAGCATACAGGTCAGTCAGAGGCATGGACACATATGACTCAGTCATTGTCCATGCCACATACCTTTTCCTGCTGTACTTATAGGGTGCTGACATCATCAGTGTTTAGAAAGGGGAATGTGCATCCTGTAGTGTGTTCTCCTAGTTGCCAAAAGGGACATTTCCCTCACACAGAATTGCACACACACACTAAACCCACTCATCCAAACACACACACTTGCAAGATTCAAACCCTTCCCTAGCTATGTTATGACACTCAAGACGGACGCATTAGCAGAGTGCGCTATTTGCATTACTGGGAGGTTTTCCTTCTCCTGCTGTACTTATAGGGTGCTGACATCATCTTTGTTTAGAAAGGGGAAAGTGCATCCTGTAGTGTGTTCTCCTAGTTGCCAAATGGGACATTTCCCTCACACAGAATTGCACACACACACACTAACCCCACTCATCCAAACACACCCACTTGCCATTTGCAGGATTCAAACCCCTACCTAACTATGTTATGACACTCAAGACAGACACATTATAACAGCGCGCTATTCGTATTACTGGGAGGTTTTCCTGCTCCTGCTGTACTTATAGGGTGCTGACATCATCAGTGTTTAGAAAGGGGAATGTGCATCCTGTAGTGTGTTCTCCTAGTTGCCAAAAGGGACATATTCCTCACACAGAATTGCACACACACTAACCCCACTCATCCAAACACACACACTTGCCAGATTCAAACCCCTACTTAACTATGTTATGACACTCAAGACGGATGCATTAGCAAAGCGCGCTATTCGCATTACTAGGAGGTTTCTCTTCTCCTGCTGTACTTATAGGGTGCTGACATCATCAGTGTTTAGAAAGGGGAATGTGCATCCTGTAGTGTGTTCTCCTAGTTGCCAAAAGGGACATTTCTTTCATACAGAATTGCACACACACTAACCCCCTTCATCCAAACACACACACTTGCCGTTTGCAGGATTCAAACCATATTTAACTATGTTATGACACTCAAGACGGACACATTAGCAGAGTGCGCTATTCGCATTACTGGGAGGTTTTTCTTCTCCTGCTGTACTTATAGGGTGCTGACATCATCAGTGTTTAGAAAGGGGAATGTGCATCCTGTAGTGTGTTTTCCCAGTTGCCAAAAGTGACATTTCCCTCACACAGACTTGCACACACACCAACCCCACTCACACACCCACGCTGAGCATTTGCAGGATTCAAACCCTTACCTAATTATGTTATGACAGTCAAGACGGACGCATTAGTGGAGCATGCTATTTGCATTACTGGGAGGTTTTCTTTCTCCTGCTGTACTTATAGGGTGCTGACATCATCAGTGTTTAGAAAGGGGAAAGTGCATCCTGTAGTGTGTTCTCCTGGTTGCCAAATGGGACATTTCCCTCACACAGAATTGCACACACACCAACCCCACTCACACCCACCCACGCGGAGCATTTGCAGGATTCAAACCCCTACCTAACTATGTTATAACACTCGAGACGGACGCATTAGCAGAGCGCACTATCCGGATTACTGGGCATCTATTCTGCACCTGCAGTATTTATAGGGTGATGACATCATTATTTCTACAGAGGTATGTACATCTAGTACTACCTGTCAGGTGGGGGATAGCATATATATGCATTTGCTGCCACCTACGTCAGGGTCAGATATGCACATGGCACTGGCAGGTTATGTTTTATACCATGCTTCATGACCACAGGACCTGTAACACACAACACAACCAGTCCTGACCACCCCTCCCACATCCAGGACACACACTTTGCTTCCCTGGGCACAGTGCCAAGATATGCAGGTGTTCACATACACCATTCCAGTTGTTAATGTCAGGTACAGGCATATTGTGTGTGGGAACTACTCAGGCCTCTACAACATTACCCTACAGCCACTACAATTTGTGAGTCCATGTGCTATGGCAGAACCACTCACCACAGCCACAAGGGGGAATACATATTGCACTTGACCATCTACAACATGGGTACTCACTGTTCCACACCAGAGGTAGACCACCATTGTTGATATCTGACCATACCCACCTTTCCCTGGCCATCCATATCCCATCCCCACCCCCAGGCAAGGTTGTCACTGCAAACAAACTGTATGTATCAAAAGCAGACTTTACACTTGTAAAGACTGGGATGGAAGACTTTAAAGGACTCATGCTGGGGGAGTATACAGGCCACTCTGCATAATCCCTGACAATTGCATTCTATGAGCATGTGGAAGGTTTGCATTGATCATGCTATCCCAAATATACCCATGACTGCTCCACAACAGGACACCTGTCAGATGTACACCAGCCATGTATGAGCTGTCCAACAGAGTGAGCTAATACATTGCAGAGCAGTAGCCCACAGAGGGAGGACATCTCTGAACAGTACCGGCACAACACTTCAATCCCTCATAATCATCAGGACACAGTGTTGACAGTGAAATTGTCCAGACAATGCAGATAAGGCTCCCCTCAGTCTGTTATTGATGTCCACTTACTGTTAGAGGTCCTCAGCAACCCTCTTCCAGCACACACCAACAACATGGCTGTGGCTTAGCAAATTCAAACCCTGGGATCTCCACTGTGTCCCTGCTTGACAGAGGCACAGCACACTAGCCTCACACAGTGCCTTATGTGACCTACTTTACAGTGGCACAGTAGCCTACTGCACTGGGGAGGCAGACGCCAAGCACACTCTGGCTAGGCTGTCATTCCCTAGGGCAAACAGCCTAGTGTTGACCTCTACACCCATATGTTTAATTGTCAAATGCACATTATTTGTTGCTGATAGACTGTTTGCAGGTCTTTATTGCCATATTGCCATAGCATTCCCTGTTTGTATGAACAACTTGTGTATCTGTGGAAGATGTTTGCATATGGGAGGGATCCTCTATATCACGTATGTCTCTGTAGTCATTTAACTGTGTGCACTGGGCAGATTGCTGTAATGTGGTTGGTTCCTGGAATAACACGTACAAATACCAGATATGTGTGGCCAACTGCTAAACTGAGATTTGGTCTAAGTGTGTGAGCATTCCCAGTTCAGCCTTCCCATGGTATGTTGTCTGACATATGTCTCATTTATCAAAGTGTGTGAGCATGCCCAGTGTGAGCTTTCCATATGTTGAACTCTGCAGCCCACCACATTTGTGGATGAGTGTGAACTTCAACAAATATCTCCCGTTTATGGTTGTGTGTTGTGTGTCATGTTGTGTAGTTACTGTCCGACTGCTTTGTGTGTGAAGACAACAGGGATTATACTGTGCCTGCAGGGTTTGCATGGGATACTTTGCATACAGTTGTCAACATCCTTTCATACTGACCTAACACTGTAGTACCGTATATTGTACTGGTTCAGTACTTTGACTGTGGTGGACAGTATCCTGGGCTTTAGTCCTATCACTGCTTTACATTTCCATAGTGAGCACAACAGCCTGGTCAGGGGCCAGTTGTGCACATCTGACCATGTTGCATTATGTTCAGATATGAACTACTTAAACCAGGCTTGTCCAACATTGGTAGTGTATTCCACAACATAGGTGTACATTTGCAAACACTAGCGATGTGCCCTAGGCCATTTCTAATGCTAGTCAGAGAGTGTGTTTGTCCTTCGACACACATTGTAAGTGGAGTTTGCCATGACATATGTCATGGTTAGTATACTGTGCCTCTGTCTACCTGTGACATAACAGTGATACCCAGGGTAAACCTACCATCTCCCATCCACTCATCAAGATTCCTCTTGAGGAGAATCGATGAGTGACTCTATGGATAGCCTGTACTGGGAGTTTACTCATGAGTGGGGTTGGCTTCTGTGTTATGGATCATGCAGTACAGCTTGTCCTATGTATGTCAGTGCTGGGGTTCAGGTCTCTCATGTGCATAGCTCACTGCCATTCAGATTGTACAAGGTGCAGCATGTTTATTGATTCCAGCTTGGACATGGCTTTATACATCAGGCATAGCTTGCCTCTGGGTGGGCAGTATGGCAGTGTGTGTAGCTGCAGTTTGTTTAATCAGGCAACACATGGCATCTGTGCAAGCTCTTTGATACTCCTGGTGAGGTACTGTTGGGGACTTTACAGTTGATGGAGGTGTCTGCTGAGGTACATCCCACAGGGGCTATTGTAGTCAATTGTAACGCTGATGAAGGATGACTGCAGAGCCACAATGACCTTCCCTTATCTAGATCTGACAACCTTCATGATTAGGTGGGTATATGGTATGTTTCTGTAAACACTACAGCCACATGTTTGTCCAATGCAGGATATCTAAAACCTTGTGTCCCCAGGTCTCTCATTACATGTTAAGTACGTAATGGGTTAACACCTATGTGGTAATTGGTGGGCACTTACTGTATATCCAAGGGCGTTGACTATACACTTTTCTGCAATTAGCTTGCTGACATGACTATGGCACCAGTTGTCTGTTTCTGTGTGTCCCTTTTGTGGGATGCTTGTGTCAGCTGGAGGGTCAGATATGGTGGGCAGTTTGTAGTCCTCTGCAAACATGTTCAGACACACAGTCCTTCCATGTTGGCCTGTACCTATGGGACATATATACCAAACGAGGGAGGTCCCAGGACCAAGCCTTGTGGGATGCCAGTTATATCTGGTTTGTAGTCTGACATGGCTGCAGCATGTCTGACCATGTCAGTTCTGTCCTTGGTCTGGTTTGCAACCCGTCTACTGACATAGGGGTTTATATTTAAGCTGGTGAGCATATCTATAATGAACATGTAGGGTATTGTATAGAAGCCTTTGCAAGGTCCAGCTACGCTGTGTGGACCACATTGCTCTCATCAATGACCTTAATGACTGTTTCAAATGAGTCAAACATGTTTAGGGGCAGGATCTGCAATTAAGAAAGCTACACTGGGTAGGGTCCGGTGTCAGTAGGTCCCCAATATCTTTATGTCTGCGGTACATGCTGATCCTTTCCATAGCTTTGCAGACTGAGCTTCTCAAGATTCTGGGGTGGTAGTTTTCAGTATCCATTCAGGCAACACCTTTGTTGAGAATGACCACTGTTGTTGTACACTGCTCTTTGGGTACATATCCTGTGGTAAGGCTGACATTGAGCAGTAGTGTGATTTGGCATTCCATTCTTCTTGGAGTCCATGTTGGACTCAGCCCAGGACACCATCTCATACCATTGCTGCTGTGTGTTTTGCTTTGTAGATGCTGGCTGTTACCTCAGCATCTGCAATGTCAGGGGGCCAGCAGTCTGCTGGGATAGATATTTTGCATTCTGGGGGTTTGCACTGCACCTGTCAGGATGTATGTTGGCAATATGTGTGTGTGTTTGGTATGTTGTTTGTAATATTTGTGTGATTCAGAGCATATCTGTGAATTCCCAACACGGTTCCTACCATCAGTTGTGGAAGCCTTGGGATTATCCTTAGTGTCCTGTACAATTTGTATCTTCATAGGTTCATAGGTTCATACTAGGCTATCCACCCTAGGGCATTTGGAAGCCTAGCCAGAGTGTGTGTGGCTTTCGCCACTCCTTGCTATGTGAATATTATGGCCATTTATGATTTGCTTTGCTGTGCCTCTGCCTGGACATGACACAGTGAAGACCCCCAGTGTAAATCTACGATCATCCATCCACTTGGCAAGATTCCTGTTGAAGAGTGTCAGTGAGGGGCTCTGCCTAACATGGAGTGGGATTCTGTTCCAGGGTGTGGGGAGCCTCTGGGTTATGTATCTGTCCCTCCAGCACATCCTATTTCATTATGTGTTGAGGTTAACATCTCTCACTCTCACAGCTCCGATGGCTTTGATTTTTCTGGGGTGGAGCATGTCCATTACTCCTGTGTTGGACATGGCCTTGTACAACAGACATACAATGCCTCTGTGTAGGCAGTATGTGACTGCATTCAGCTGGGGTGTCTACAGCTAGGCAGCATATGACATATATTTGAGACCCTTTATCCTCTTGGTGAGGTACCTTTGAGGTCTTTCTAACTGCTGCAGGTGTCAGGTAAGGTACATCCCAAATGAGGCATTGTACTAGATTATGGGTCTGATAAGAGAACAGTATAGGGGCACAATGACCTCTGTTGACGTAGATGTGAATCCTTTCATGATACGGTGTCCAATATAGACAGTCTTCCTAGCCACACTGGCAATGTGAGTGTCACATAACAGGTTGCTGTCCACTTGTGTCCCTAGGTCCCTGATTACTCCTTCCATACATAATGGTTTACCACCTATGTGGTAATTTGTGAGTACCTTGTTTGGTATTTGGTGGGACATTCATACTGTCCAGTGTCTTCAGGACAACTGGGTGGGGTTCCTGTGTGTGAGCGTGTGGTCTGTAGCATGCTACAGACTGTACAGCAGTCTTGCCTATGGTTAGTTGCACATGGGTGGACTCCAATGCCTTGTGCATTGTCAGTTACCTGGACGTATGGGTGTCTGTGCTGAATATGGATACTCACCCTCCTTTTATGTCTTGTTCCAGGTTTTGGGGCCATAATGCATGATATGTGGTATAACCTGGTAGTGCTGGTGTGCTGTCAGGAGGCTTGCAGCAGGTTTCTGTCACTGCACAGACATTGATGTTCTCCATACTGGGGATGGCCTCGGGAACATGCATATTGAGGTTTACACATCTGGCATTGGTCAGCATTACCCTTATGTTTCTTTCTACTTATGTTTTGTAGGGTGGTGGGTTAGTCTTTTCAGCCTTGCCTACGAAAGTCTCTATGGAGGTGGCAAAAGCCTTATCCAATATCCAGACGCCCAGGGGTAACAGGTGCAAGCCATCCCTGGAACAGCTGCATGGCTTGTCAAGCATGACATCCCAAGCAGACAGACATTGATCCCTTGGAATGACACCAGTAATTGTGCCACTTGTTATAACTGATCATTCCATGTTTGTACTGTGGCATCATTCTTGGTGAGGGTAGGATGCTGCAAATGGTCAGTGTCATACTGGCCTGGACTACATAATTGGAGAGCTCATCTATGTCTCTTTTCATGTAGTCCGGGGAGGTACATCTCAGGTCATTCTCACCAGCATGGACTATGACTGCATCATATTTCTACTTGCTTTGGGGTGACCTGCATACTTGTGTTATGTGGCATATTGTAGCAGCCTACAGACAGCTTACTGTACCCTTTCCCTTGTTCAGTCTGGTGTGTGGGACAGCAGCGTGTCTCACTATGGAGTCACCTATTACAACTGTATCAGGCATGTTGTTTCTCCTTCTGGCCTGTGACTGTTTGGCACACCAGCTTTGTGTACTATGTGTTGCATGTGCTATGTTTGGAGGTTGTTTGATTGGGTGTCTGCTTTGGAGGCCTCTGTTGGTGTGGTGTGTTTGTAATTCGGGCCTCCGGGAATGTTTTTCTGTGTTTATGTCTTTGGTTTGCAGTTGTGATAGGTCTATGTGGGACTGGGTTTGTGGTGTGTGTGGTTACCTTCTCCTCCTGACTAGTTTTGGGAGTACTGAGTTGAGGGAGCTCAGCCTCCAGTTTGGATAGATGGTTGCATCTCTCACATATATTTGTATTTCTTGGGGGGAGTTGGGGGTTGTCTGTGTACTTGGGGCAGGTGTAACATTGCCTCAAGATTCACAGATTCAACTTGTTGTAGCTGGCCTTAGTGGATTGTATGTGTGGACATATTTTATTGCCATACTACTGATCAGTGATTACTTCTTTTTTTATGTTTGCTCTATCATGTAGTAGCTTCCTCATTCTCTTGCATGGTTTGATTATGGCTGATGTCCACCATGCCAGATACCTGCGTGTATGGCATTGTGTCTTGTTTTAATTTAGGATTGCATAATCCAAGCATTCCTGGCAGTGTTCATGGAATGCCTGTATAACAGGTTCTGAAGTGTGGCCCATATTTTGCACCTGCACAGGACCTTTAATGGATTCCACATCAGTTTGGAGGAGTGCAAATTTTGCTTTACACATGTTTTTCACTGTGGTTTTCTGGCCAGGGACTGTGGTCAGGATGTGTATATCCAGTGTGATTACTCTATGGTCTGGTCTTACCAGTGAGCAATACACTTCTCATCTTGCCATCCAGTACCCATGCTGCTGATTATCACATCCAGTATGCTTACCCCTCTTGTGGGAGTGGTACGTTGTTCCTGGGCATTTTGGTTTATGGATTCTATGAACTTTTGTCCTACAGTGTTGGAGCTAGTATAATGCTCCCAGTCTATGTCTGGGTATTTTCAGTCACCCAATAGAATGTGGTTTGGAGGACTTGATATATTTCATGTATTCCAACATAGGCCAGGTGCAGTTCCTGGTGTTGGGATGGTAGTCTGTAGCAGGCTATAAACTGGGGGGCAGTTTTAGCCACTGTTACTTGACCATGGCTAGTCCATGCTGCTTTTTGTTGTGGTACCAACATGGGGGTGTGGTTATCCTTGACAATTATTGCTAGTCACCCTCCTTTTGTAGCTTGTTCCATGTTTTGAGGCTGCACAGCACAATATGAGGTGTAACCTGGTAGTGTTAGGGTGCTGTTGTGAGCCTTGACCCAGTTTTCTGTTACAGCACAGATATCAACATTCTCCATACTGGGTGAGTTTAGACTGCATGCATCTTGCTGTTTAGACTTCTGGCATTGGGTAGCATTACATCTAGGTTCTTATCCCTTCTGATACCTATGGAGGTAGGTTTGTGTTTTGAGCCTTACCTATTCAGGGCACACTGTGGTTAACAACAGCCTTTGCCAGTATCCATACGGCCTGCACTGATAGGTGCACACCAGTTCTAGCAGGTGGAGCATCATGTCATGCTCAGCATGTCATCCCAGGCTGGCACACATTGGATCCCCTTTGACTAACTGCAATACTTCAGCCAATTATTGCACTTGATCATCTCATTGTCATATTGTGGCATGATGCTTGGTGAGGGTAGGATGTTAGTCACGGTCCTCAGGTGTGCATATAGTACATGGTGTTACATTACTTAACACATGGCATTCATGCCTCAGGTGGTGCTGCAGGGCTGCCTCTGTCGGATGCACATATTACACTCCCTGTACATGTTTGTGAGCAGGTCATGTCATTTTAGGCATCCCTGTTATTATTTGAGTGAGTCAGAGGGGGTATCATTCCCAGGGTTCCTACTGAGCCAGTGTATGTGCTATGCGTTGCCTCTTTGCCAAGGCCAGGGCATACTGGGCATGCCTCCTTCTGCCTACTGGGGCAGGCTCAGGTTGTTCCTCCTCTGCGTCACGCTCTGCCTGTGATGGCCTTGGCAATGGCGGGGGGCTGTTTGGCCCAGCCCTATGCTGGTCCTGCTGCAGCTGTTTTCGCAAGATCATATTATGTAGCATAGCACATACCATGACAATTTGGGTACATGTAGTTGGTGTGTACTGCAAGGCTCCACCAGATGTGTCCAGACACCGGAACCGTGACTTGAGCAGCCCAAACACACGCTCTATTACATTACGTGTTTGTGCGTGTGCCTCATTATGGCGTTCCTGTTCAGGTGTGTGTGCGTTTCTGATGGGTGGCATCAGCCACGGCTCCAGTGCATAACCTGCATCCCCCACTAGGTGTCCATGTGGGATGTCCCCATTGGCAAATGTCTGGTACAGCTGCGTCAAATGCCAGATGTGGGAATCATGGTAGCTCCCAGGGCAGCCAGCACACACATTCATTATTATGCCCTGGGCATCACACACGACCTGGCAGTTGATGGAGGGGAAGTCCTTGCAGTTAATGTAGGACCTACCCCGCTCACCGGCTGGTGCTTTGATGCGTATGTGCATGCGGTCTTTTGCACCCACTACCTCAGGGTATTCCGCTATTTGCTGGAAGAGACGCATATTGCTGGCCAATACCTCACGGGCATTGGGGAAATATACATGATCACCGACATATGCTGACATGGCATCCAGGAACTGGTGCAGTACCCTGGAGGCTGATGCCTGTGATATCCCCATCATATCACCAGTTGGTCTCTGGAAGGTACCTGTTGCGAGTATTCTTAGGCCAACACATACCTTGGTTTCCACTGGGGTGGGTTTCCCTCTGTTGGTTCTGTGTGTGAGGCGTGGCCTGCACAGCTCCACTATTTGCTGCAGAAACTCTCTGTCCACTCTATGGCACTCTACTATCTCCAGCTCATGTAACCCGTGGTAGGTGACCCTGGGCCTGTACACTCTTCTTCGTCTCCTCACTGTGGGTTGTCTGGCACCATCTGCATTGTCACCACCCTCAGCAAGTCGCCTATGTCTCATTATGACAGCTATGGCAGCCCCTAACATTTCTGCTCTGAGTTCAGCTTTTTCAGTTTTCACTTCTAATAGCTTACTCCTGTCTTGCAGTGTCTCTTGAGAGAAACATCTTGCACTGCTGTTTGTAGAGTTTTAAGTGCTTGGCTGAGCTACTTTTCTGCCTGTGCAATTGCCTGCTTCTAATTGTTTTCACCTGCTAGCTCCAGAAGTATTCCCTGCTAGCTTCCTACTAATTCTGTTGCTTCCTTTTTCCTGTCTGTTTCCTCAGGGGGGAGCAGCGTGCATACTAGCAGAAACACGCTCACAGTGGCTTACACATGCGCACACATGCTTACACGGTTCAGAATCTGCTTATTCGGATTAAAACGCGTGCACACCCATGCAAACAGTGTTAAACATCTCCCAACACGCTCCCACATGCTCAGTCTGCCTTACATGCGCGAACACTGTCTTACTCGCGCTTCATGGCGCGCACACGTGCGCATGTACGCCCAGCAAGAAACTTTGGTGTAGGCAACAGTGTACACCTTCCATTTCTTGACTTTCCCATGCTTATGTTGTGGCACTCCTCTTTCCATGATATGTGTCTGACATCTGTCATGTAACTCTGACCTCCAATGAACTGCACTTCTTTCTGCCATTCCCCCCTGTGATGTCACCTATCTCCTACTCTATTCCTCCCCCTTATGTATCTCTTACACTACTCAGAAAGTGCTCATTTGCTATATGACAGTGGAATTCAGTATCCTAACACTCATTTGCATCAGATTGCCTACTAATGCTTAGTTACATCTCTTAGACTCAGCTTCCCCCCTTAGCAACCACTAAACGGTGGCCATGTTGTTTTTGGTCTGCTGGTCCCTGCATTGTAAATCCATGTATTGCATAAAACCCACATTTGTGGGTTTATAACCTTCATTTTTTATGTTTTATATAGCGCAGCCCGTTTGCGCGGGGCTGCGCTGGGTTTAAACACCGGCGATCGCCGAAAAAATATATTTATTTCTCATATTTGCATGGGGGTACCTTGCCAATGGCCACATATTTGGCCATTGGCATGCTGCCTGACACATATGCACCCTTTATTTGGAGCTGACATTGCTCCATTGTGTTTTTTGCAGAAACGTACTCAGTTGTCAACTGAGTACATTTCTGCAGCTAAAACGGCTCTTACACGGGCTGCTTTGGGCTTCCTGGATCATTAATCAACCTCATTTGCATGCTATTCAGCTGCAAGTGAGGTGATTAGCTTATCCACGCCCACTCCGTGTAAGAGACGTTTTAGCTGGTCTCTTACACGGACTTTGGGCTGTTCCTGGATTGCGAAGGCTGCATGGAGTCTTATGCTACTCTTAGACCCCGTGCAAGCCTTCGTGAATCCTGCCCCATGTCTTTTTTAATTTCACCAGAACAGGCGGGTTTTATGCCACTTAGACACACCTGGGATAACACGCTTATGCTAGAATCCTTAATAAATATCACCAAAAAAGAAAGGTGTCCCAGGTATGCTTTGGTCCTAGATGCGTGTAAAGCCTTTGACCGTGTAAACTGGGATTTTTTATTTATGGTTTTATCATACTTTGGTATCCCCCCTAAGTTTATTAATCTAGTTAAAATACTATATACTAATGCCTATACTCATTTATATATTAACAGAAAATATTCTCAACCTATAAAAATTTAAAATGGTACAAGACAGGGCTGCCCTCTTTCTCCGCTACTATTTAATCTATATTTAGACACCTTATTTCTCTTTTTAGCACAAAGATCATATTGCTCTGTTCCTAGAATATGTAACACTAATATTAGCTTTTCTGCATTTGCAGATGACTTAATCCTATATTTTGAACACCCTATTTCTGATACTAAAAAGATAACTAAAGCCTTAAATGCGTTCGCCTTTAGGTCAGGTTACCAAATTAACACAAATAAATTGTTTATCTTTCCGATTAATCCGCTAGCGCATAAATCATACTTATTTCCAGTTTCTCCCTTTAGAATAGATTACTCACTTAAATATTTAGGAGTCTATTATGATCATTCGTGCTCATCTCTTTCACATTTTAATTTATCAAAATCTTGGCTCTCTATCGCCCAGGACATAGCGAGATGGCAGGAACTGAAACTCCCATTGTTATCTAAACTTTTATCATTAAAATGAATATTCTTCCCAAACTCCTTTATCATCGTAATGCTTCTCTATCCTCGGCCTCAATTCCTTTTCTCAATAGAATACATAAAGATCTTGCTAAATTCATGTGGTATCCTAAATCTGTGAGAATTTCATATCAAAGGCTTACATTACCTAAATCATTGGGAGGTTTAGCGATGCCTAACCTTATACTCTTACTATAGAATAATTCATGGCAATAGGATATTTACTATTGCTAATTATACACCAAATACTTCTTCCTGGACGCCCCTGTGGATTAAAATATGGTATAGATACAATCTTAATAATAATATCAACCCTAGAGCTCTCCCATTCCTGGAGAAAAATAACTGTACAAAATTAAAGATTCACCTCACACTGAAGAAGTTGATTAAAACTTGCCAAGACTTGTTCAATTCCCTCAATTTAATCAATGCCTTTCTATTTTTTCAACCCATTCATCTTAATCCAAATTTGACACTGAATAATGAAATGATTAACCTAAATAACTTCCCTTTGGTTAAAGATTTTACCTTATGGGCCATACATAGATTTAACCATCTTTCTCTAACAGATATTAGGAATGCCCTCTCCTTACCTAAAAAATATGCTATTATTCTGAGGCAACTAAAAGACCTTACATAATTTTTTCTACATAATCATCCCAGCTTAGAGGATGAATATAACACAGTAGCAGCCCTATTACCGAATTTAGCCAGTAAGAAAAATATGCTCTCTATAGCTTACAAATCTTTCTCCAGTCATTTACATAAAAAGAAAATTATCTTTGCAGATTACTGGGAGCAACAGAAGGATACCATCTCCCTTCAACAGAAATCGCTTTCAATAAAATATACCATTAAGTACTCTCCATTTAAAAAGCTTTGGTATACACAATTTATGATTACTAACAACTTGTACTTAACTCCTGTCCATCTAAATAAATTTAATTCAACTGTCTCCGCTGCATGTCCTTGTTGCTCTTGTCCCCGAGCTGATATTATCCACGTTATGTGGTTTTGTAGATATTCTCACAGTATTTGGTGCTCTCTTAAAGTAAGACTGGACAAAATGGGATACCATAAATCTACGTTAGGCTGGAAAATGGCACTACTACACATCACAAATGTTAGCTTGTCAAACCTTAAACTTAAAGCTCTCATCACATTATGTCTCTTAATAAAGTTCTATATTGTCAAACATTGGACTGACCGTTCCAAACTGTCATGGAAAGGTTTTAAAACTCTTGCAATTAAATACATTACTGCCCAGAAATTGATAATAACTAACCCCTGCAAAAGAATTACTTACCAAAAAAGTGTGGGATCTTATTTTTTCTCTCTTGATGAATGATTGAAGAAAATCTCACACATAGTACCTCAATCCCGTCTTATGTTTTATAAGCTTTATTAAAATAATTATTATTGTTAACTTAGTATATCTCTTTTTAAGAATTATGCTTAGAAAGGCTAATCCTTTCTAATCCACTCTTCTTTTTCTTCTTTCCTTTTTTCTTCTCCCAGTATACTATGAATATTTTATTGTTCTGTTGTATGGACACTGCGAGATCTTCAGTCGGTCCTAATTGCTATGTGTTGTAGTATTACTTTGTGTAACAATTCTTTTCTTTTTGTTCCTACTGAATTTTATTCAGACAACTTAGCCTTTTGATTTTATACATTGTTTCATTACCCAGCAAACAAAAGGTAAATTATTTAACTTTATATATAATCTTGATATATATGTAGACTTGTTTTATTTTAGCAGCATTTTGTACATTTTGTAAATAGTTTTTATATTAGTTGCACTGTTAGTTGTATATTATTATTTTGTTTAGTTCACATGATATTTGATTATCCATGTGAGATTCTTGAACTTCTGTTTTATACTTTAAGTTATGTTGTGTAAAATCTAATAAAAATCTATTTGAAAAAAAAAAAAAAAAGACAGACAGAACAGGATATGAGGACTGTCTGGATCTACATGGTTGAGGCAACAGGAATAAAACAGGAGAGACCATTTTACACTTCTGTCTGGCAATTGGCTTGATAGTAGCCAACATATGGTTCAGAAAGACAAAGTCACTAGATCACATACAAGACTGGCCAACATGCAACTCAGATAGATTTCTTCCTAGTAAAGAAAGGGCACTGGAGTAGAACCAGTGGTTGCAAAGTCATCCTCAGTGAAACAGTTATCCCATAACATAAACCACTGTTTGGCACAATCAGCTGGATGCAGTGGTCAGAGAAGGCTCTCAGGTCAACAGAAACCAGGCTGAAGACCTGGAAGGTGACTGGAGATAAAGCATGACAGTTCAAGGAATTACTCAGGGCTTTAGCACCTCAAGAAGAAGAAAAAATAGGTGGAGTTGATGAAGAATGGCAGTGCCTCAAAACAGCATGTGTGAGGAACTGCAGAACAAGTATGTGGCCGAGCCAGGTATGGAAATAAGGTACATAAAGAAAGCTGGTGGTGGAATACAGAAGTCCAAGAAAACATCAAAAGAAAGATGGAGTACAGGAAAAAGTGAGAGATAGAAAAGATGAACAAGGCTAGGAAGGAATACTTGTTGGCTAACAAAGAAGCTAAGAAAGGAGTTGCAATAGCAAAGAACAAAGCATCAGAGAATCTTTACCAGCTTCTGAAAGTAAGTTAGTAAATGGCACAAAGTAACTATATCAGGTTGCAAAGCAAAGACAGAAAGATAAAGAAGACAGGCAGACACCCTTCATAAGGGATGCCGGAAACAACCTGCTCATGAGTCCACAAAACATAAAATGCAGATGGAAAGAGTACTTCTAATAACTTCTGAATGAAGAAAACCCCACAGACTACAATGAGAGAAGAGGAGGGGTCCACTACAGAAAACATAAGAACAGCACCAAGAAAAATTAAGTCAGGGAAAACAGTGAGCTCAGATGAAGTTACAGCAGAGATGTTAACAATGCTGGGTGAAACAGGGGAGAAATAGCTCCTGAGGGTACTCATAGCAGCGTGGAAACAAAGGCATATCCCAGATGACTAGAGAATAAGCATACCAGTGTAAGTGTTCAAGAACAAAGGAGATGTTCACAAATGTGGGCAATACAGAGATATCAAACTCCTGTCACATTGCATTGCATGAAAGTTCTGGAGAGGGTGATAGATAAATGGATATGCAGACTGGCAGAAAGTAAGCTAGAAGGTGAGCAGTTCAGATTCAGATCATGATGCAGCACAACTGACCCCATGTTTGCAGTGAGAGAGATAGTTGAGAAGAAGTAGAGATAAGGGAAAAAGTCCACCTGAACATTCCTAGACTTGGAGAAAGCACATGACAAGGTCCTAAGAAAGCTGATTTTTGGCAGTCCTGTAGTAGTTCAAAGTCCCAGAAACACTGGCAGAATTAGTGCAAGCTATATACAAGGACTCAATGACTCAAGTACAAACAGTGTTCAGTCTCAATGAGGGATTCCCAGTGGGAGTGGATGTGCACCAGAGTTCAGCTCTGAGTGATGGACTACATTAGCAACCAGGTCAGAGGGGACAGATCATCAAAGTTGCTGTTGTGAAGAAATTAGACAATGGCATTTGTGCTAGCATGTCTGGTTGAGTTTTTGTACATAATTTCAGATTAACATGTTTATTATTATGCCAGCATGACTAGCTATGATATTGTAAATAAGTTCTTACATGTTGATTTATAATCTGTTTGTACAGAATGTTTTAAAGACTTGAACAGTGTTCCTTTACATTTCTAACTGCACATATTTGTGAAGAAGATTCTAACTGGAGACTGTCTCAGAATCAGCTGATCTGCATATGATGTCATTGGAATGTTTCTGTTGCTATGTGTTATTGTCAGAGGCTGAAAGATGAGAAGGAACTTTATTAAACAGCTGTTGGTTGATTTTCACAATATGAAATGAAAATTAGAACTGGAACAGTTGTGACAGTTAGGCTAGTGTATAAAAGAGCCTGCTGAAGACAGTTACGGTTACTGTTGATGCCAGTTATAGTAGCAGTTGTCAGTTGTTCACAGTTGTACTGTGCAGTGGATACCCAAAAGGACTCACTAAGAACTGTAAGCCTCCCTTTGCTCTGTTGTAATTATTTAGTTTAGATCAGTGACAGTGTTCTTTAGTCAGATAGAAAAAATATAACTAATCCGCTAGAGTTTTTCTAAATGTTGGATTTCTATCCCGCAGTATTGATTTCATTTTCCTGGTGATTGAGTTCTATTTGTTTATTGGAAATTACTATTTTATATTTTTAATAATTTTGCTCAATATTATTTTATTAACTTACATTGTGGCTGGTCAATCAGTGTTTTCTTTAGTGATTTGAAAGTGCTTATACCTGCTTTGATAACTTCTTGGGCCACTCTGAAAGCCTGGCTGCTTTAGGCATTTGCTACTATTTGTTCTAATATCTAATTTTCATAATTGGACACCCCCTTTAAAAGGGCATGAAGACTCTCTGGATTTGTGGCAGCTTGTTACCATATTTTGGGGAAGAGGCACAGCTGGAAATCTGTATCAAGCTTTCCCAGAAGTATTTGGATGTGTGAGATTTAATTTATTTAAGTGTGAGTGCATCAGAGGTCTTAAACTGGGACACATTTACCTTCAAGTGTGTAATAAGGAGCTACGTTTGGGGTGGACAGAAGTATACAGTCCAGTCTCAGGTTACAGAGCATGTTCCTGTTGTGCTCTTAGGGGGAAAATTGTAAAATATTACTCCTGTTTAAGTGACAGTCTCACACTGAAGTCAGTAGTGAGGATTGAAGCTCCTTAGTTTCTGACTCAGGATAGTAAGGGACATCATATATTGTTTACAGTCCAGTCGGGTATTGTCTGGATGTCACAGCTGTATGCAAATTACATGGAATTTCAGGCAGTCTGTGAGCAAGAACTTCAGCAAAGGATAGGAGAATGGAAAACTGAAGGCACATGGGATGGCTCTGAGTACAGATAAGACAGTTGTCATTGACTGCAAATGATGGAGTTCAGAAGAAGCTAAGAATTGAGATAGATAGGAAATAGTGGAACAGGTTAACATCTTCAAGTATTTGGGAAGGGTGGTTGAGGAGAGTGGACATCTAAATGAAGAGGTCAAAGCTAGAATTAAAGGGACTACAGCCAGCTGGTACAGAGGATCAGGTGTAGTTTATGACAGAAGAATGTCAAGGAAGCTGAAAAGTAAGGGTTACAAAACAGTGTGAAACCAGTACTACTGTATGGTATGAAAACTTGGGCAGTAAAGGCAGAGCAGCTGAGGAAACTAGAGGTGATGTAGATGAAGTGCCTGAGGTGGGTGGTAGGATACATACTGTGGGACAGACGAAAAATGGGGACAGAAGAACAGAAGCCAAAGTAGCTCTAATTGCAGAAAAGGTCAAAGAAAACAGATTATGGTGGTTTGAGCACATGTGCAGAAAAGCAGAAGACAATATGGTGAAGAAGATTTGTGAAAGACAGGAAGAAAGCAAGAGGAAACAAGGCTTTTAAGCAAATAGCTGGATGGCTTTGAATAGACAGAGATGGCAATAGCTGGCATGACACTCTGACCCCATGTAGAAAATGAGAAAAAAGTGGGTTGATGATGATGATGATGATATTATAGTAGCAATTATAGGAGACGTTTGTCAATGTGTAACATAATGTATACTTAATGCAAATGGCAATGCATCATTTCACATTCTGGATGCATTCACAAAAGCAAACCACATTTCAGTAGAGGATATCATCTTCAGGAAATAAATACATTTTTTGAGGGGGTGAGGTTTGTAAATGAAGATGTGTTGAGTGGAGGCTATGGAGGAATAAGTAAGGGGCATAGCACAATAAGGGGCAACAGGGGAAAGGGAAATTTAAATAGCATGGAGGCTGTCAGAGACAGAGGAGATTTATCCAGCTGGAAGACACAGTGACAGATCCATTTGTTCTTGAAATGTTTTTAGTGAGACTTGACGAGGTTTGTTTGCTGATTTTTTGGATGGAGGTGGGTAAGGAGTTACAGACTTTAACAACATAGCTAGAGTATACAGAATATGGGACCCTTTTCAAACCAGTATCTAAGGGCCTCACAAGTTAATACCTAAAGACAAGTGCCTCACCCATCCTCTGTGTGGAATACATATATCTCTTGTCAGTCATTAGCAGATTAATATGGTGGATATGCGTGAAGCAAGTACCACCATGCTGTGGTCATTTCAAAGTAAACATTGTTAACACATTTATCAGCTAATAATCTATGGTTCTTCTCAGTCACAGGGCCCTATGCACAGATCTGCAAACATCACATCACAGTCTTAATTTGATATAACACAGCATAACATAATATAAAATTCTGGCTTCCAAAAATACATGCCTCATGGCCCATCCATTTATACCCAAATGTTGGAACTAACAGAGCAAAAGACCCATAGCAGATGCATATGACATCCAAGCAAAAGAAACATGGCAAGACACCATAATGTCTACAGAGATGCTTTCAACCTTCCCTTAATCAATGTTTTCTGGGAGATATGCAAATTTCCTGTGAAAACTACTATTTTAGGAAATTATCTCACAAATACATGAAGACACACAGGTCTTTAATAATTACATCAGGTCAACAAACCAGTCTTACACTGTTCTTTTGTCACCAGACAGTAAACTTCTCAAAGGCCACTCCAGCAGCTATGTGGCAGCTTCCAGTACTTAGTTCAGAAATGTGTCACATGAGGACATTTGTGCTATAACAACTTGTCCATCAGTTCACACTTTCACCAGCATCATTGTCTTTGCAGTGATTCCAGGTGTTGTGTCTCTTTTGGCAGCTAATTTCTGCAGGACTCAGTCTTCCCTAGCCCTACCATTTGACCTTGCTCTAGATTCACTCTCCCAGGGGATGTTTTACATTTTCACTGCAGAAAGGTTAACATTACTTCTTGCTTTTCTTCCAAACACCTACCCAGTGTAGTAGACCTTCAAAGTCAGGTACCAAATGCATACTTGCCACATCAGTTGATCTACAAGAAAGTCTTTTGCTGTGGGTGCTTATTACACTTCCACCATCCACCTTTGTCTGACAGACTCTCTGTCCAGATTCAATAGATGGATTTTTCTGAATGCCAGGCAAGTATAGAATTTTATAGTCAGTTTTTTTTTTTTTTTTGTGTGTGTTGTACAGGTTATGTTCTCTCTATGCCTTGGGGACAAATTGAAGAGTGCAAGACCCACAGATCTTGCTTAATTTGCTCTTTCTTTCAATTAAACTGTCATTAATCCTCAGAATTCTAAATTTAAAGGATGACTCAGTCTTTTTGCTCATTATTCCCTTTCTTTTTTTCTTTAGTTCAGCTATCACTTTTTTGTGGATTGATTCCACCAGAAACATAGCTGTTCCTGAACAATTAAGTCATGGAAAGTAAATTCAGGTTTTTTATATATGTTATATCTGCTCTCAGGGATGTCGTCTGATAACCTGTGGCCATATGCAGAAGGCCAGGCATATCACAAAAACATTACTACATGCTTGTACTGAAAACCAAATATATCTCTCCCCTGATGGCAGTTTATTATCACCGACTCATCATTTTCAGAAGCATGGGATTGGTGTGAAAAGAGCTTCCCCATAACTGCCATTCCAAACCACTTGTGTACCAGACCAATGATGTGTCTGGAGGGAAAGGACACTTCCTGGAAGGCAATGTTTAACAGCCTCTTGACAGGACAAGGCAAGAAAGATGATAGGTGATATCAAATGTGCAGTTTTACTCTTGTGACGACCTGTGTATCAGTGATCCAAGCTATAACTCAATGATTAACTGCATATGGAAGAAAAACAGTAGCACAGTAAACAGTTTTCTCACCAGCATTGTAAATGCCTTAAACAAAGAAGAATTTTTAGAAATTTCTTGAAAGACTGTGACTGAGGTGGTCTCTTTAAGAAAAGGATGTGGGGTCTTATAGTAGCGTTTAATGGAGGTTTTAATGGATTCTAATGTTACTGCATAGGATAAGCTGTGAAAACAGTGCTCCTGAGATGACCATTAAACTTGAAGTTCC
>NC_056730.1:451636315-451671315 GCF_019279795.1 Protopterus annectens
CAGCAAGTCACTTAAGCAAACATTACTCTGAGGAAATTAGGCTGGGCTCTTCAATCGCTCACTTGACTGTACACGTAGTAACCGTATCGCTTTGCTCAAGAAATCTGGACAAAGCCTAAAATAATGGGGGACAAAGGCCCAAAAATAAGGATAGATTTTAAGCTTACATACAAACTTAGAAAGTTGCTAGAATAGCAACATTTGTGTTAGCATGCATTTTTCTGAAGGATATGAAGTCCAAAACTTAAATACATGCCATTATTTAGTAATTTCAATTCTCAGTGATTTGCTAGAAAATCACAAATTTTATGAGGAACAGACCAAAATTATGTGACAAAAATCTGGACATTTTGAGATGTGTGCTATTAACTACCAAAGAAAAGTATATCTATTCCAGTATTTAATACAGTATCTTTCTGCCTTAACACTGATATAGGATAAACTTTATCAAATTCTCCTGTAAAGTAGTACCCTCTCTCAAGACCTAAGCAAAAACAATGCTAATTTACTCCAAGTCATTGAAAACAGAATTATTAGGTTACTCATTTTTCTGAATTGAATATCACTGTTAAAATAAAAGACATGGTTATCATTACCAGTCACAACCAAAGCCACCTTTTTACCAAAATATTTGAATTACTAAGCAAACAGTGCTGTTTTCCTTAAAACATCCCCACTGTTGATAAAAAAAAATAAACACTATGACCTAAGAAGTCATTATGCCAATTGATTGTCAATGCCTAATTTTACCTTAGCCGGCTTTAAAGTTGGGAGTCATAGTTGTGATTAAGTGGTTAAGTGGTTAAGGTGGTGGAGGTTTCAGTCCTGCTGATTACAAGCCTTTGTTTTTATATAGTGGGGTTGGCATAATATTTAAGGTCTTTACCTTGCAGATACAAGGCACAAGATTTGATTTTGACCTTTGATTATTAGCTAGGCTTGTCTGTAGATTGATAGCCTGCTATTTAGCCATGAACCTGGAAAGAGCAAAGAAGACTGTATTGCAGAAAGCTGGATTCATTATAATAATGTAAATATATAAGTACACACATCAAACCTTTTAACATACTCATTAAACAGTTCAGTTTCTATTCTGATATACATGAAGTTAAGTACTTTTGTGGTGAACTTTAAAGTATGTGTTTTTCCAGGAGTAACACTGTACTCATAGGTTTGTATTAGGCTATCTGCACTTGTTGGTCATTTTAAGCTTAACAAAATTTCCCAACCCAAAGGGAAGAATTGTAGTGTATACCTTGTGTCTGGAAGGTAAACACCTTAACCATTATGCCAAATCCCAACCTCCCCATTCTAAATGCCATACTTTTTCTGAGTTTTAACTTATTGTTTGCACCTATTATATTAATTATTAACAGTATCTATTATATACTTAATATGTCTATTGGCCCTTGTATTTTTATTCATTTAAAATATTTCTTTCTTTAGTGTTTTATCTATATTCTGCTGTAGTATATAAACATTTCTTATATCGTCTATCAACTGAAGTGTCCATTGTCAAATATTGAGATTAGCTGTCATTTTCCATGGATTTGCATGTAACCTAGGTTCTGGCTGAAAATGTACCTTGGACTAGTCCTCCTAGCTGGTAAACAAATGTAAAATAAATAAACAAATAAATGAGTTCACGGAGTGAACTCACAATTGCTTATAGCAAATTCTGTTTAGAATGAAAACTTTTGTAAATCTTAGGGCTGTCAATTATAACCACTGCATGTCACATATAACCACTATTGCAGCTTTAGTCTTAAATGAGACTACTTAGGCATTATACTGTATTTAGCTGAAAATAGGTCAGCCACTTTTGGAACAGGCAAAAACCTGACAAATGCCCTACCCCTTTCCCCATCCATTGTCACACCCTTTTTAGGAAGTAAATGTGCATTGTTTCTATTTTGAAGTTAACAATTTCGAAGAGCAGTCAGTAATGTGCTAAATGGAACAGATGAGTAAATATATAATAATTTTCCTCTTGAACTGCAAAAGAAAATCCTGAACAAAGGCCTGCAACTTAACTACTTTTCTGGCTGGAGTTGGATAACTTCTAAGTATAGTGTAAAGCAAGGTCTGTGCCAAACATAAATGAGGGTGATTCGAGACAGAAAAGAAGCAGTCCTTTTACAGAAGGTAAAGAAGAAAACAGTGACTCAAACAAATCCCATTACATGTCAATGGCATGGGAATTCGCAGTTACTTCTTTATGTCTGGCATGAGTCATACAAAGCATTATGGGAAAGAGAAAGGGTTGAGGGAGAACAAGATCACGTTGATACATTAAACCCCATCGGTAGCCATGTTGTGGAAAACATGCTAAAATTACAAATAAAGCACTTTGTGTGATTTTCAGGTGTTAAAATAGGCCAGGAAAGAGTGGAAAAAAACAGATTTTTTTTTTAGTTCTAGGGTGGAGTTTTCTTTTAAGAGGGAATTTCTTGATATTTCCTATGTTTTTTTTTCAAGTTTTCACCTTTTCCAGTGGATAAAGATAGTACGTTTAGGTAATTAGAGTCATACAAGTGGAAGAGAAGATCAGTTAAAAAAAATTTAGTACATAGATGGAGGGTTTTAAGAATTATTATCTGACCCTCCCACAAAGTGGGGTGGTCCTAGTGGACTGTACTGAGCGTTATTAGCCTACTCTTCCCAGGCTGCTTGTAAGGTGGCCTATGTTGGACATATTTATGGTTATCTTAATGACATGGGATTGATGCTGTGATGTTTATTAAAAGCCAGATATCAAGAGTGCTGCTGCTCAGCAATGTTACAGAGATGATTATGCATAAAGTCTCCTTGGAGATCCTGCCTTGTACATATTTAATTGTGAATTACACTGTGGCAATACATAATTTGGCAGGATAATTGATTTTAAATACATGGCTGCTACCATTTCACTCCATTCTGGGGTCAGTGGAACTGAGAAGATATTGTGAACTGCAATAGGACGTCATGAGTGTTTTTTGGAAAAGGTAAATTATATATTTGACAGAAGGCAAATTATCAATAAAAAGCATGGTCACCTTGATGGTTGTTACTGACAGTATGGACAGAGCTACCTCCAGTCTCAGACAAAATTCCTCACAAGTGGCAACTCTAGATGAGCAGTATTACACACCAAGCACTATTTTAAGACAATGCACCTTGTGTAGCTTGTGTACAGGTGTACTTCCCTGTAATATCTGGCACATGTTCTGTAATGTAAATGCACTGTACACAGGCAGCATCTACTTAGAACTATTTTTAAACTGGAAAAAGCACAAGGCTCACTGACACTTCTTGCTATAATGAGTATTGAGATCTTCACTATGGGAACTTACCAGTACTGTAAGTACTTGCTTCAAAAAAGTGCTAAATCTGTGCACTGTAATTAGGCACATGCTATACAGTATACAATCATGTAGTCCAGGCAAGGTGTGCATTTGAAGGACAAGTTGCATGCAATGTTTTCCTCTGTTGCATATGAACATAGTGCACATAGCTCATGTGTTACATGTGTTAATTCTCTGTATGTAGCACATGAAAAGTTCTTTTCTCCAAGCCTCTGAGAATGTTTACTTGTGTTATCTATTTGGAGAATTTACCTGTAACTAGTTTATGTATATAGTTATGTGATACAAATCCCATGCACGTAAAATTGACACTGAAAATTGAGATTGCAAAAGTGTGATATGTCAGAAAAACATCAGGCATCAAAATGAGTACCAGACATTATTCTAACACTTCAAAATACATTTTTCAGGGAAAGGTCCTCTCTTGCACCCCCCCTTACAAGGGCACCCCTTACATTCATGATACTTGCATACATACTCAATCTGAAATAATTATCCCGGGTATACATGCTGCATTATGCCTACACATTTTGTTCATGTTAGTGTGACGAGCGGTGGTGCTCACTGAATATGGAAGCCGCTAAGTAACCTTATATGTTAAGCACTACCTGTGCTAGTGGCCATGTTGAGGTGCCAAGACGTTCGAGCACACAGTATAAACAACAGGTTGTAAATAAACTCAACTCCAGTAAGAGAGCACATCTAGACAACACAATACAAGGCAAGAGAAACTTGAAGTACATAATTAATAGGCAGAGGGAGCTTAACAAATAACGAATAGTTATATATAAGTAGATTAATGTGCAAACACCACTAATTAAACAATTATCGATTACTGCATAACTGTACAAGTAATCCTGCCCACTTAGGAACACATCTACATAATAAAAAGGAAATGTGACAAATGGATGTGAGAGGGACAAAGTTGCAGTGTGTAACAAAGTTATAGTAATGTTACAGTAATGTGATACATGTAAAATAACGTTAAATTAGAGAGGTGAGATAACAGCTGGCAAGGATACATTAGGGGATATTATATATACTGCAGGTAGTGCACATCAGTTGTGTATCCAGAAAGTTATATGTCGTAACAAGCATTATGCTGCTGCCCCCACCACCCACCTATCATTTCATATCATGCACTCAGCTCTCAAACTGTCGCTCTATTCACTTCCAAAAGGGACTTTTAGTTGTTAGTTGTTGGAACTTGTAACCATAAAAATGGCTGTTTTATAGGTAAATTGTCTTAGCAAAGCATGTGTTATCATCAGTGTCTGATGAAGGCTTGATATTATATAAGCCAAAACCAGTTTGGATAAATATATTTGATTTTATTCTGCCTCCACTGCCTGCTGGTCATTTTTATGATTAATTGAGTGCAATGGATTTTTTGAGTGTAATGAAGTATATAAAATGTGTGTCTTTCCTGCTGCGTCTGCTTCATCACATATGCTGAAATACAAAAGTCTGTCAAAGTACACATGTGAATGCAGAATAACATCATGTTGAACATTACATGTAGTCCTGAAGTGAGCCTTCTTAAACACATTAGCCGTACCTGTGTGACAGTATAGGAACATAAATCACAAACATGAGAAACATTAATGTGTATTAGTAAGAGAACTGTTGACAATTTACATTTCACATACTCAACTGTACTCTGACCTGTGATGAATGTTATTATCCTGCTTCCATAAGTCAGTAACTCCACTGCATGGACATTGGCAAAACTAAACTTCCAGAAGCTAATTCTATTACATTTTGACAAACAAGAACAAATGAGAAGAAGTGTCTCATGCCATTGATTGATTAATGTGCTTTGTGCAAAATGGTGTGCAACTACTACATCATTATACTGGGCATGCTCATATGGAAATACAGCTACAACTACAATAACATTAACTACTCACCACAAAACCACAAGAAACTTTTGTAACACAAGTCCATTCACGCTTTGTGATAATTGTGCAGCATGGCACACATCAAGAACTGATGGATAAGCCATTGCTTCATTTAAAGCCCTGCATTGTGAAAACAAAATAATCAAAGGTACACATAAATTTTTGAATAAAGTAATATAATACAGATCTGTATTTTAGGGAAGTAAATAATGCATGTGTGTATTCTTTGAAATACTCAGCAGTTGCAACTTGTACCAACCAAAGAACAAGCACAACTACCGAATGAACAGTTTTGAGACTATACGCTGTCTCAGCTAAATAAACCAGTACGAGTGAAACTGGACCCGGTCAAGTAGAAGAAAACTTTAATGTAACACACATAAAACTAAAAACATCGGTTAAGCGCTTTCATCTGTGTAATACAGACTTCATCAGAACACCAATTCAGTGCATCCATTAACAAATTTAAAAACTTTTTGGCGCCAAAACACTATGAGAATACTCTCATTTAAAGAGCCAGTATATAATAATTACAAAGCATACGTAAATACTTGATAAATAACAATCTGACAATTCAATCCATCTATTTAAAACATATATAAATATATAAATCTGAAATAATTAAAAATGTTTAAAATGTTTAAAATTATGTTATGGACTCAGCTAGTAATCCTACAAGAGTTGTAATACAGGTTTAATAGTAATAAACTCATTTATACCCGGGGATTTTGTGGCATTTGTTAACATTTGCCAAAAGCTTTCCCTTTTGCTCAACTGTGCCTTATAATTACCCCCCCGAGGCGAAATATGTACTTGATCTATTATTGCAAATTTAAACCTATGTGTCTCACCATACCTATCTATGTGCCTATATAATGCATTTTTAGTATCCTTAACATTAATCTTGTATAAATGTTCGTAAATACGCTTCTTAAACTGTCTCTCTGTTTTTCCTGTATAAAAGGCGGTACATGAACTACACTTAGCTAAATAAACTATATTTTTACTGTTACAATTTCCCTTTTTAAAAACCATATATGTCCTATTGATATCATCCAGTCTGATCCCTACTAATTCATTAATAGCGAAACATTGTTTGCACAACCCACATTTTTTGGTGTGTGTATTAATAGTCTTAACATTATCAATCGTTCTCTTTAATAAATTTTTAATATTCATACCCATTTTGAACACAAAACTAGGTTCCTTTCCAATTACATTCAATAATTCATCATCCAATACTAAATTATTCCAATGCTTTTTTATAATATTTTTAACATCTGTCACACACGGGGAATATGTTAATACACACACTCTATTGAATTCTTTTTGTTCAATATTTCTTCCACTTAATATATTAAATTCCTCATTACCAAGTATAGGAGGGTATTTTTTACCCCATTCTTTAATGACATAATGTGAAATATCATCTAATAAAGCCAGCGGATATCCTCTATTTATAAACATAGTTCTTATATTATTAATTTCACCTTTCATTTTATTATAATCTGAGGTCATTCTGGCTACTTGTATACATTGACCTTTATAGATGTTTTTAAGTATATGTCTAGGATGATTACTGGTGTAGTCAAGGTAACCATTCGAGAAAGTCTCCTTTCTAAATATTTCTGACTGAAAACCTGTTTCAGTGTGACTCACATAAGTATCTAAATAGGCAATACCTTCATGTTTAACATTATATGTGAATTTCAAAAAATCACTGGTAGTATTTATGTATTCCAAAAACTCAATAAGAGTATCCATGGGTCCATCCCATAATAGGAACATATCATCCAAAAATCTGGTGTAGTATGTAACATGTTGAAAATAACCACTATTAATGAGATATTGGTTTTCCCATTCAAGCATTACTAAGTTAGCGAAAATAGGGGCACAGGAAGCACCCATGGCCACCCCTCTTGTTTGTTTATAATACTCTCCCTCAAAGTAAATATAATTATATTCAAAGACCAGATTCATCATATCAATTATCAAATTAATACGATCCCAACTAGAATGGGAATATTTCCTCAGACTCTCACAAAATAATTCCAATCCCTGTTCCTTAGGAATACACGAAAATAAATCTACAACATCAATAGTGACATATATCAAATTACTTTTCCATTTATTCCTAGTTAGCTGGGACAGAAACATCCATGAATCCTTGACTACATGTGGGGTATTACAATAAATATGTTTAACCCATCTATCAATGGCAACTCCTATATTAAAGGTCTTGGACCTACTTCCTGATATAATAGGTCTAAATGGTGGGTTGTAAATATTCTTATGTACTTTTGGGATACCCACAATTGTAGCTAATATGGGGTTATCATTTTTCAAAAAATTATATGTGTCAACTGTGATCCTATGGTCTACTAAATATTCATCTAATGCTAAATCTATTTTGTAATAACCTATATTTATTTCATTACGGGAGACTACCTCATAATTCCCAGAGTCATTTTTATGTGGCAGAACAATTTAATTTATGTTCTGCCGTAGATTAAATTTAGCTATTTTGCATCAAAATAATAATAATAAAGTGTCGTTGAATCAAATGAGGAAAAAAAGTACATTTATTCCCCCACCACATAAAAATGTGCAAAATTTTGAGGAATCTGCAAGTTTAGATATTTATGAATATAACAAGTTCATAAAGAGAAGGAGATACACAGATAATTTGACTTATAAAGAGAGGAAATGTCTGACTGAATTGATAAATAATAAAGACATTAGAGTAATGAAGCCTGATAAAGGTGCAGGTATAGTATTGTACAACACTATTGATTATATTAATAAAGTCCAAAGTATATTAATTGACTCTGGGAATTATGAGGTAGTCTCCCGTAATGAAATAAATATAGGTTATTACAAAATAGATTTAGCATTAGATGAATATTTAGTAGACCATAGGATCACAGTTGACACATATAATTTTTTGAAAAATGATAACCCCATATTAGCCACAATTGTGGGTATCACAAAAGTACATAAGAATATTTACAACCCACCATTTAGACCTATTATATCAGGAAGTAGGTCCAAGACCTTTAATATAGGAGTTGCCATTGATAGATGGGTTAAACATATTTATTGTAATACCCCACATATAGTCAAGGATTCATGGATGTTTCTGTCCCAGCTAACTAGGAATAAATGGAAATGTAATTTGATATATGTCACTATTGATGTTGTAGATTTATTTTCATGTATTCCTAAGGAACAGGGATTGGAATTATTTTGTGAGAGTCTGAGGAAATATTCCCATTCTAGTTGGGATCGTATTAATTTGATAATAGATATGATGAGTCTGGTCTTGGAATATAATTATATTTACTTTGAGGGAGAGTATTATAAACAAACAAGAGGGGTGGCAATGGGTGTTTCCTGTGCCCCTATTTTAGCTAACTTAGTAATGCTTGAATGGGAAAACCAGTATCTCATTAATAGTGGTTATTTTCAACATGTTACATACTACACAAGAGTTTTGGATGATATGTTCCTATTATGGGATGGACCCATGGATACTCTTATTGAGTTTTTGGAATACATAAATACTACCAGTGATTTTTTGAAATTCACATATAATGTTAAACATGAAGGTATTGCCTATTTAGATACTTATGTGAGTCACACTGAAACAGGTTTTCAGTCAGAAATATTTAGAAAGGAAACTTTCTCGAATGGTTACCTTGACTACACCAGTAATCATCCTAGACATATACTTAAAAACATCTATAAAGGCCAATGTATATGAGTAGCCAGAATGACCTCAGATTATAATAAAATGAAAGGTGAAATTAATAATATAAGAACTATGTTTATAAATAGAGGATATCCGCTGGCTTTATTAGATGATATTTCACATTATGTCATTAAAGAATGGGGTAAAAAATACCCTCCTATACTTGGTATTGAGGAATTTAATATATTAAGTGGGAGAAATATTGAACAAAAAGAATTCAATAGAGTGTGTGTATTAACATATTCCCCGTGTGTGATAGATGTTAAAAATATTATAAAAAAGCATTGGAATAATTTAGTATTGGATGATGAATTATTGCATGTAATTGGAAAGGAACCTAGTTTTGTGTTCAAAATGGGTACGAATATTAAAAATCTATTAAATAGAATGATTGATAATGTTAAGACTATTAATACACACACCAAAAAATGTGGGTTGTGTAAACAATGTTTCGCTATCAATGAAGCAGTAGGGATCAGACTGGATGATATTAATAGGACATATATGGTTTTTAAAAAGGGAAATTGTAACAGTAAAAATATAGTTTATTTAGCTAAGTGTAGTTCATGTACCACCTTTTATATAGGAAAAACAGAGAGACAGTTTAAGAAGCGTATTTACGAACATTTATACAAGATTAATGTTAAGGATACTAAAAATGCATTATATAGGCACATAGATAGGTATGGTGAGACACATAGGTTTAAATTTGCAATAATAGATCAAGTACATATTTCGCCTCGGGGGGATAATTATAAGGCACAGTTAAGCAAAAGGGAAAGCTTTTGGCAAATGTTAACAAATGCTACAAAATCCCCGGGTATAAATGAGTTTATTACTATTAAACCTGTATTACAACTCTTGTAGGATTACTAGCTGAGTCCATAACATAATTTTAAACATTTTAAACATTTTTAATTATTTCAGATTTATATATTTATATATGTTTTAAATAGATGGATTGAATTGTCAGATTGTTATTTATCAAGTATTAACGTATGTTTTGTAATTATTATATACTGGCTCTTTAAATGAGAGTATTCTCATAGTGTTTTGGCGCCAAAAAGTTTTTAAATTTGTTAATGGATGCACTGAATTGGTGTTCTGATGAAGTCTGTATTACACAGATGAAAGCGCTTAGCCTATGTTTTTAGTTTTATGTGTGTTACATTAAAGTTTTCTTCTACTTGACCGGGTCCAGTTTCACTCGTACTGGTTTATTTAGCTGAGACAGCGTATAGTCTCAAAACTGTTTCTTCAGCAGTTGCAACTTGCCAGACTTGAACTCATACCTGAGGTGAAACCTCAGAGAGAGCTGTATCAACTATTGATGTTACAGAAAGAAGCAGATCTGAAGTGTTATGAAGATCACACTTGAAGGGCTACATCAGTATCCCATTGGAGTGGTTCTGGCTCCCCTGACATGGAGTCTGAGGCCTACAAAGATATCATCTTCTTGCTGTACCACTCCTGTCACAATTGTCTGACAGACATACCCTACCGGACTCAAACCACTGCCTATCATGCTTCACAAAGCTGTGGATTAACTGCATCTACCACAGGACAGATAATGGCAGGTGTCACAAAGAATACACTTCAAGGTGGGAAATAAAAAAGCCTTTTGATGGTCATGTATTGAACACAAATTATTCTGAGGGATCAAAATGATGTAGCAATGTTACTGTTCACACAAGTATGATTTAGTCATATCACTTCTCGTTTGGTAAGCCACTCTTGTCCGTCCATATTGTTTTGCACATTTACAGTCCCAGATCTGAACCATTGCCTATTTGAGTACACATGCTGTAGAAGTCAGTATTAGCTTAATGTGCTGCAGGAGAAATTTTGCTACAGCTGTGAGGCAAAGTCTATTTGAAGACATTATATCATCATAGTGCTGCAGAGCATATGTGTGGTCGATTGAAAGAGTGGTGTGATTTATCCTAAAATCTTGCATGATGGTAGGTGTACACAACCACTTGTATTGTGCAATCCAGTCATCCCTGTGACTGTAGAAGCACAGACATGCACGATACTTAGAGAATGTAATATTCAAACTAATGCGTAGCAAGCCTGCAAACTAGACGGTATTGTATAATTTCCTGATGCCACAGGAAAAGGCTTACTGCAAGGGTGAGGTAAATCACATTTTAACAAATGGGCTCATCAGTGTTTAATAAAGCAGTTGTCTGGGCTAAAATGGACAGAAAGTAGTGAAAAAGCCCTCTCCAGCTATATATCTACACACCAGATCTGTGTGTGATGCCATTCCTAACTCCATGTACATTGACATGCACACTGACACAACGGAGTCTATGGATTAATGTCTGGATTTGAACCGACTACTTAACTAAGATCATATGCCTAGAGGACTTTGCATAAATAACAAGTGCCACATGAGAATTTTGATTGTGACTGTGAGATAGTGCACATTTGCTAGGATGACATCGCCATTATCTTGCTATGGTAAAAAGGGCTAACAATGATGGGAGAACCCTCTCCCACTATAAAGCTACATATCAGATCTGTGGGTGAAACCATTCTACCTAGCATTATAGAGGCATACATACTCAGAGTAGCCAGTCATTGCTGGATTCAAACTGCCTACCTATCTAGTTACACAAGTTAGAGAACACAGTATCAACCACAAGCACCACAGGAAAAAATTTAATATAAGTGTGAGGTACACCATATTTGGAATGTTGGATTCAAACCACCTACCTATTAAGTTGCAAGTGGTGCAGAAGAAGTCTGACTTTAAGTGTGGGATACTGCACTTGTCTAAGGATGACCACATCTGTGTGTTGCACAGAAGATAGTGCGCATTACAAGTTTGGATGAAATATCTTGACAAGTAGAAAAAACAGTGTGTTGATCACAAGTAACTACATATTGCTAGGATAAGTTATATAGCTTTTTATTAATGAACATTGTGGTGGTGTGAGCTGTAGCTTTTTCAAATTATGGTGTATTAACCATGTCAGTGATGAATGACAATCACAGTTATGAAACACTGGATTGACAACCAAGAATTCCTGACTGTTCAGCTCAGGATGATTGTATGCAAATCTTTTTCATTTGGTGTGTCAGGGTCAATATTCCCTCATGCTTGCACAATGTCTATAAAAAAATGTACAGTTTAAACATATGAAAGTATATTACTTAATACCACTCAACAAGTATGTGTGCAAAGGTCCCACACCATTGTATACATTTTCGAGACAGTCACCAAGGCCATTGATGAGGGAAAGGCAGTCCATACAGCCTACCTCGACCTGGCAAAGGCCTTCGACACAATACCCCACTTAGGTATCATCGAAAAACTCATCAGCTTGAATGTAAACCCATACATCACAAGATGGGTTGCAAACTGGCTAAGTGACAGAACCCACAGGGTCAGAGTTGCTGGAGCCATGTCAGACTCAAAGCCTGTCACAAGTGGTGTCCCACAGGGCTCAGTCCTGGGTCCACTCTTGTTCGGCATCTACTTTTCTGAAGTACAAGCAAACACAGGAGGGTTATGGCTGACAAAGTTTGCAGATGACTGCAAACTGGGCCATAGTTGAAAACACATCTGACACAGATATCCTCCAGAAGGGCCTCACAGAAATGGATAACTGGTGCCAGAGCCATGGCCTGAAGTTAAACGCCAAAAATGCATAGTCATACCCTTCGGGAAAAACAAGGTTACCCCTAGCTACCATATAGGTGGCAATCCACTGAGCACAGAAAAGTCATTAGGGATCTGGGGACCCAAGTTGACAGTAGCCTTCGCTTGACACTCATGTTGCTAAAGTAGTTAGGAAAACCTTCTATATCGCCCACCTGATCATGAAGGGATTCACATCTAGATCAAGGGAGGTCATCGTCCCCTGTACTCATCACTCATTAGACCTATGATTGAGTACAATGCCCGTTCGAATGTATCTGACCAGACACCTGATGCAGCTTGAAAGGCCCCAAAAGTTCCTCACCAAAAGGATAAAGGGTCTCAAAATATGTCTTATGCTGCCCGACTGAAAGAACTCCAGCTCTATTCAGTCTCATACCGCTTGCTCAGAGGTGACCTGTGCCTGACATATAAGGCCATGTCAAACCCAGATTTGATGAATATGCTTCACCTCAAAAATCTAGATCCCTCAGAACCACAAGGGCGGAGACTTAAACCTTGACACGGTTATAAATAGAACGTGCTGGAGGGACAGATTCATCACCCAGAGACTCCCTATGCTGTGGAACAAAATCCCGGTACATGTGAGGCAGAGCACCTCGCTGGCCTTGTTCAAGAGGAATCTTGACCAATGGATGGGAGATCGCAGATATACCCCAGGGATTACTTCAGTGTCACTGCTTGACAGAGGCACAGAAAAATGATAGGCATAGTTTTTATTCAAACTAAAGGGGTGGCGAAAGCCACATAACTATGGGCTAGGCTTATAAATGCCCTTGGGCAGATAGCCTAGTATGAACCTATGAACCTATGAACCTATTTGTTAGTGTACTGTGCTGGAGTGCAAAGATAATTTACAGTATGTAGTGTTTAGACAGAATCACAGTGAAATCATTTATCTTGTGTACAATAGTCCATTACAACATATACTAGTAATACAAGAAAATGACATTACTTTAGTTTTGTCAAAACCTCTTCCTGAAGGGCACCACTTATAAGCTAATTTGTGTGACTGATGGCAACTTATTAGCTCATGCCTAAATATTATATTGATAATACAGGTGTGTACATAGATTGTACTCATATCTGATTGACTGTCCCCAGATTTAAGATTGTTACCCCATAAATCCTTGGTTTGACCAAATGTATTGTGCTTATTGCTGGGAAAGTATGAGCAGGTTTGGGATTATTATGAACCACATAAGGGGCCAAGCTGGGTACTGCTGGTGGAATAGCATATGCATCCTTAATTTTACACAGCAAAATTTAAAGAAAATTATAATTTCGTAATGTTATACCTGATGCTGGATTCAAACAGCTGCCAATATCCAGTCTAAAGATGTAATCATTAGCTGATGATGCTACAAAGGAAGTCAAATGTTATATAGTAAAACACACAGACAATCATGAAGGGACTATGCAAACAGTATGAAACAAGGAAGTATGTGTGCAGCATACCTCATAACACTAATGACAACTGAAACATCCCATGTGATGTACATTCAACCCTACAGCCTGTTCAACATATATGGATATGGATAATAAGATATAAGCTGTTAAAATGTTTTTAGTCCCTTTAGTTTTATACACAGGTCAGGCATATTTTTATCAACCATAGGAGAAGTTGTGGATAGCAATTAATAAAGAGCTGAGTGATTTTATCTGGGAGGGGAAGATGGCAAGAGTCCAGTGGGATAAGCTGATTCTTCCAGCAGAACTGCGTGGATTGGGTTTACTCAATCTGAAGGGGTATTTCAGAGCTACATATTTAAGACTCCTATACGTAGCACAAGCAGAAAACTATATTTCAAAGTGGAAAGGTATGATGATGAAACAGAGGAGAACCTCAAGAAACAATGAGAGACTGGGATTTTGGATGCAGGCCTTTAAGGAAAATAACAATAATCATGCAGAATATTATATCCATAAAGTAGCAGAAAGTATTCTAAGAACTAATCTAAGGTGGGATTGGCAAAAGGAGATTCTATCAATAGCGATGACTGCAATTAAGGACATACACAATAGGCAGGAGGGGGCTGGAATTTATTGGAGAAAACTGGCAAAAGAGCCAAGGTATTGGGAGCAAATAACTAGAGAATAGGAAGAAAACTAGAATTTATTTGGACTGCAGGTTAGAGATTGCCTTCCCTATCTGAGACTGATATCAGAGAAAAGGTAAACAGAAAGAAATAGGGGGGGGGTCCTTAATGAAAGACCAGCACTGGTAGAGTTTTTAGCAGAATCTAGAATAGAAGCTGCCATTAAAAATGATTAATTAGTAGAACATATAAAATATTGCATGATCAGAGCAGGTTAGAAAGGATTGGGAAGAGAGACTGGAGTCTACTCAGACTGTCTCAAAAAACCCCAGCCTTACTCCATCACATATCGCCTACTCAGAGGCATCTCTGCCTAACATACAAAGCTATGTCAAACCCAGAGCTGCTAGACATGCTTCACTTAAAGAAATCCCAATCCCTCTGATCTACATGCTCTAGGGACCTAAACCTTGTCACCACAATAAACAGAACATGCTGGAGGGATAGATTCCTGTTCCAGAGACTTCCCATATTCTGGAACAAACTACCTATCTATATCAAACAAAGCTCCTCATTAGCACTCTTCAAGAAAAATCTTGATGACTGGATGGGAAATTCACCCCGGGATCACCTCTGTGGCTCTGCTTGACAGGGGCACAGGAAAATAATTTTCTTGGGTGGCGAAGGCCAGGGTACCTTTTTGGCTAGGCTTGTATAGTCCCTAGGGTCGATAGCCTAGTACCTACCTTTGAACCTATGAACCTATGGATAAACAATTCACAAAGAAACATTGGGAGGATATATGTATGTTTCCCAAATATGCAGCAAAATCTAGAAGATTTAGGATTTTTGATGGGAAATGTTTGCATAGATATTTCAATACCCCAGGTAGACTCCAGAGAATTTTTCCTCAGGCAGACAGCAAATGTTGGAAGTGTGATGGGGAAGAAAGAGGTATCTGGGAACATATTTTCTGGGTGTGTAGTAATTTGGCATACTCTAAGTATTCCCTAGTTGGAGATGCTGGGTGGGCAGATTGGTCTCATGAGGGAGATGATTTTTCAAAGCTATGATACAGAATTGGAATTGCCTAGGCATGGTAAGGCCTTGCTGTGTCTAATAATGGTGGCTGCCAAAAAACAAATTACTAGAAAATGGAAATCAAAATCTAAACCAACTATACTAGAAGGAGTGAATATAGTAACAAAGATAAAACAACTGGGATTGAGATCTTTAGAAAAGGGTAGGAGAAAACTACATAAGAAAAATGGAATTGTGGGAACAATACATACAAGGGAGGAAAGAAGTTTAAAAGGTGGCAGGACTTAAATGAGCTATGCAATGTCTGAAAAAGATTGGGAAGATTATAAGTGATGTATAATGTTTGCAACTGGGAGTGTGTCAGTAAGGTTTGTAATGTAAAATGCTTGCAACTGGGATTGTATCAGTGTGGTTTGTTTTCATTTATATAAATGTGTGATTGCCTATGTAGTAAGTGATGGTTTAATAAAGATGTATCTTGTTTAAAAAAAACAGGACTTGAATAATTTATGTAATGTTGCTTAGGTTATATAATATATGGCAATATATTTGAAGTAAATGTTTATTATGTTAATTATACTGTGACTACCTTTATATGAATGTAAATTTGAGTATGTCACAAGTGATAATTCAATAACAGTGTTTGGAAATAAAACATATGATAATAATCATCTCTCACAGTGCTATCAGTCTGTCTTTCCACAGTGCAGTGAGGCTAATCACAGTAGTGCATGGGGCAGCAGACTAATATATGTTAAGGCAAAAACTGACCAGTTTTTGCCATAGGTTGTGAATTGCCATTCACTGTAAGATGCAATTTCTACTCGATACCAGGCATCATGCAAAATACTGAGTGTGATGTTGCCTCTCTGAACCAGTAATCAAGGATCCTGAATTCTGACCACTGACACTGGAGTACACTTAGAATAAAAATAGATACACAAAGTATTTCCAGATGCAGCTCTCTGCATCAAGCACAATTTCCTTTAAGAGCACACAGGGAACACACTCAGTCTGGGAGCTGGTTTTCTCTCTGTCTCTTGCACCTGGCCCCCAGTAAGACTCCCCACTAGCACAGCTGTAGAGTTTTTTCTGTGAAACCAGTGCTCTGTGTCCCTACTCTAAGCACAGCTGACACACACACTCTTTGAGATTTGATTTTCACACACACACACACACACACACACACACACACACACACACACACACACACACACACACACACACACACACACACACACACACACACACACACACACACACACACACAGACACACACACACACACACACACACACACACACACACACACACACACACACTCACACCTGGTGAAGGCTGACGCACACACACACACACACACACACACACACACACACACACACACACACACACACACACACACACACACACACACACCTGGTAAAGGCTGACACAGATTTACTAGCTATAACCCCTTATACCCAGACTATAAGGTAGTTACACTGCCATCAGACCCTCCAAAGCCAGCTGCTCTAAGGGTCTTACAGGGGTACCCAATTATACTGGGTGAAATTAATATTACTATAAATGACAGTGTTTGACCAATGTGGTAAGGCTTCTTTCAGGAGTGGCCACAGAGTCACCAAATAGATATAAGTACTCTCAAGGGTTAAAAATATTCTCTAAAGGACTGGCCACAATGACAAGTGTAAATATGTTTAATAATAAATAATAAAAGAAAGTGAAAATACAGAATATCTATTTACAATAAACACCAGAGTTTCAATCATAAGAAATATTAAAATAACACAGATGATTATATTCGCACAGATACAGTAAAACAGTACTTAACTAATCTCACTCTATTTCTTGACTGATCTAAAGAATTACTATTCCCTGGTGACTTACTAGAGCAAGGCAAGATAAAGTAGGGGAGGGGTTCTTCTTTGTCAGGTTCCCAAAACAGATTGCCATGATACTTCAGTCTCATCTAGTATTAAAACATAATTTCAGTCTTGTATTACAGAATGACATCACACACATCTGGTCATCTGATGTCTAGTTCCCATACTACCCCCTTACTAGAAACTGAACCAGAATCTCATACATATGTGTTACCATACACACAAATTGAGCTTTGCTAAGATGTGTATAGCACCTGAAAGCCAAAAGACCATTTCAGCACTTCCACCCTTCCAGGGTAGCAATTAGTTCACTGCTATGGACAATACAACAAGGATTCCTAGTCCTTGTTTTCACAGATGTTTAATTTTTGGTTGCAATCAGAACTATAATATACAATCTTTATGGCCTACCGGGTAATTTAATTTCAAACTATTTTTCAGAGTTGGCTGGACTGAGATTAACCTCTTCTCTTTCAGTATCCTCTGTTAAAACATATACATTTAATCAGTTACAATACAGTCAGGACCCACTTTTAGTATCTTTTTAACATAAGCAACTTTGCAAATACATTTTTCAATTTTCAACACAAGCATCTGTCCAAATCAGTTTGATATACAAATGACATATAATTACATTCCATTTCCCTGCTAGAAAACCTGCATTTGCAAGGTTTTTGTGCAAGTATACAGCTCAGCAAGCTCCTGCCTTGTACCCTGCAGAGTTCTACAGCAGCAGAGAGACAAAAGAGAGACTTTGGAGTGATTAAGTATCATTTTTCTGCATTTTCTTGTTGCCTTTAGCTAATTCTGCCTAAAACACTGATTTTCTAGAGTTTCTGTGATTTAAAAAGCTTGTTTCAGCTACATATTGTACTTATTTTACTTCCTACACTTTAACAAAGTCATTTTTGTGTTTAAATTACCTGTTTACATGTTGTAGGCTACACACTCAAGTGTGATAGCCATTTCTGTGCATTTAAAGTGTTTTTTGATTTTATCTGCTTTATTTTCTGAAAAAAAAAAACAAAACAATATACTTGTTTTCCCACCTTTCTAAGCTAGTTTAGTCCAGTTTTCAGGTTAGTGCTGAATTCAGGGCTGTGTTACAAGTTTCTGTGTTTGCCCATACCTTACGTGGATAGAAGGAAGTTTCTCTTCACTGCGAGAGAGGGTGCTTTGAGCAGCCTATCTGTCCCTGGAGGAGTGGTTTCAGCCCAGAAATTAGTAGTTTATTGGCGATTTTGGGCTAATTTTTATCTCTTTCATTTCCCTGCTATAAAACCCGCATTTGTGTGGTCTTGCACACCAGGCAGTGCCGGTTAGCCAGGGTATAACTATTCCCGGCTCCACAAAGTCTACTCTTCAATTTTTCCCTTGGAACTAGACAAACTTTCAACTGAAGCACTCAAATCATACACGTCTTATCCCTGCACTAGACTAAAACTCATAGCAAGCACTAATAAACCTTAGCACTAGACCCCCCCCATACTGTAGAGAAGGACAAGGCTCTCTATTCGATCTTACCAGCCAATCAGTAAAACAGTTCACTGTACCTATCCAGGCATGTGCAAAGGGCAGTTTCAGGTGTATGCGCCAGTCCAACTGGTGAATCTGGACATTTAAAGGCAATGTTACAATTGCCTCATGTACACAGACAACCCTCTACTCCTTCCACCAAACACTAATACATGCAAGAGATACAATTATACAGCCAAACTGGAGGCTAAGTTCTCTCAACCCAAGACTAGACCAGGCAGTCAAGAGGAGAGGGGAATTACTTGCATCATACCACCAGTCTCACATAGACCTATGAAACCAGCACTGGCAAAAAACACACATAAATACACAAAAACATACTCGGAAGCTGTAAATAAAAATCTGCAAAAGCAACAGAGACCTCCAAAGCAGACATCCAAGCAACCTCCACCCTCAACACAAACCATGAAACACATACTTCACAAAACTAGTGTGCCACACAATCACAGCCCTTAAGGCAAAATAACATACCCAACACACTAGTAATAGGTGACTCTATAATCAGGCACACTGACGTCCCACTCACTAGGCTGAACAAGGAGAAGGTTACTGTTAGTTGCCTGTCGGGTGCCAGGATCTGCCACATAACACAAGCACTCAAGTCACTCCAGAACAAGTACAAATATGACTCTGTCATTGTCCATGTTGGTGTGAATGACCTGAGCTGTACCTCCCTGGACTACATGAAAAGAGACATGGAGGAGCTCTCTGATCACATAGCCCAGGCTGGTATGACCCTGACCCTAAGTAGCATCCTGCCCTCACCAAGAATGATAACACGGTATAGAGAAAAAAATTATCAATTTCAACAATTGGCTAAGCTTCTAGTGTAATTCAAAGGGGATCCAGTGTCTGTCAGCCTAGGATGACATGCTCGACAAGCCACGCTGCTTTTCTAGAGATGGCTTGCACCTGTCACCCTTAGGCTTTTGAATACTGGCCAAGGCTCTTGCCACCCCCATAGTGCCTTTTTTAGGCAAGGCTCAAAAGACAAACCCACCACCATAAATAGCACAAGTAACAAAAAACTGAGGGTAATGCTGCTCAATTCCAGAAGTCTAAACCTCAAAATGCACACACTTGAGGCACTCCTCAGCATGGAGAAAATCGATATATGTGCAGTAACAGAAACCTGGTTTAAGGCTCCAGAGAGCACCCCAACACTACCTGGCTACAACTCATGCCATACATTTCGGCCACAAAACCCGGACCGAAATACAAAAGGCGGAGGAGTATCCATATTCATCAAGGATACCCACACCTCCAGGTTAGTGGCACAGCACGATGCTTCAGAGATCATCCACGTGCAACTAACAATGGGCAAAACTGCTATTCAAATTATAGCTTGCTACAGATCACCCACCATGTCCCAGGCCCCCCACTCCGCATTCCTGGAAACACTGGGAAACATAAAGGTCCTACCAAACACCCTGATATTGGGTGATTTCAATTATCCAAACATTAACTGGGAGAACTACTTAAGTATGAACTCCCTGGCCCAACATTTCTTAGAATTTATAAACTCAAACACCCTGGATCAACTGGTTAACACCCCCACCAGAGGTGACAACATATTGGACCTGGTCATCACCAGCATGAACGACCGGTGTTCCACACTGGAGGTCAACCCCTTGCTGGTTAGATCTGACCATAAACTAATCACTCTGGATATCCACATTCCGCCACCACCCCCGGTCAAAGAAACCACTGTGAAAAACTTTTCAAAAACAAACTTCACATTACTTAAGACAGAGGTGGGAAGTTTCAAAGCCCCCATGCAAAAGGATAATGCTGTCCAAGCTGCAAAATCCTTTGCTAATGCACTCTATGGGAACCTACAAGAATGCATGGATCGTGCTATCCCAAACAAAACCAAGACTCACTCCTCCAAGAAAAAGAAACCAGTCTGGTGGACCCCTGCCATAAACAAGCTATACAATAGAAGGAGGAAACTAGTACAGAAAAGAGTAAAATCCCAAGAAGGGAAGACATCCCTGATTAGTATCAGCAAGAAACTACGTTCCCTCATAAAATCATCCAAGACTAGCTTCGAAAGAAAAATTGTCATGGACTCCAAAGATAACCACAAGGCATTCTTTAGCTATGTCAAGAATCTAAGTGGCAATTCTCAGATCTGCTCGGAGTTAGTGCAGAATGGCACAAAATACACTGAACCGACCGATATAGCCAACATCCTGGCAGACAGGTTCAGTGCAAACTTCACCCCCTCTCACCCCCAAAAGGGCCCATAATATACCAGAAGAATGTAGTGCCCCTGAAATCACAGACACTCAGGTTAAAACAGCCCTTTCCAAAGCCAAAAACACAGCATCAATGGGACCTGACGGTGTCCTAGGCTGCGTCCTACATGAACTCAAAGATGAACTAACCCCTCACCTAAACACACTGTTTAAACTCAGACTCTCCACAGGCTACGTGCCCACAGAGTGGCGCATAGCAATGGTTATTCCGCTCTATAAAGGTGGAGCCACGACAGGCCCTGGGAACTATTGCCCTATAAGCCTGACTAGCTTGGTCTGCAAAGCTATGGAGCGCATCATCATGGATCTCATTAACAGAGACATTGGAAACCTCCAAACACTGGACCCAACCCAGTTTGGCTTTGTTAAGGGCAGATCATGCCTCCTAAACCTGGTGGACTTCTTTGAGACAGTTACCAAGGCTATAGATGAGGGAAAGGTGGTCCACACAGCCTACCTAGACCTCACAAAGGCCTTTGACACTGTTCCCCACTGAGGTATTATAGACAAGCTCACCAGCTTGAACATAAACCCCTACGTCGCGAGATGGGTTGTCAACTGGCTCACGGACAGAACCCACTTGGTAAGAGTTGCAGGAGCTAGGTCTGACTCTAAACCTGTTACAAGTGGCATTCCCCAGGGCTCAGTCCTAGGACCCCTCCTGTTCGGCATATACTTCTCAGAGGTACAGGCAAGCACAGGAGGACTATGGCTCACCAAGTTCACAGACAACTGCAAACTAGGGGCTATTATTGACTCTCCAGCTGACACAGACATCCTCCAAAAGGGTCTCACTGAGACAGATACCTGGTGTCAAAACCATGGTCTCAAGCTAAATGCTAAAAAGTGCATTGTCATCCCTTTTGGAAAAAACAAAGTGCCCACAAACTAGCACATAGGTGGTAGCCCCCTAAATATGGAAGACGTAATAAGGGATCTGGGGACCCAAGTAGATAGTAACTTCTCCTTTGATAATCACATTGCCAAAGTGGTTAGAAGATCCTTCTATGTGGCCCACCTAATCACAAAAGTGTTTGCATCCAGATCGAAAGAGGTCATTGGGCCCCTTTACACATCACTCATCAGACCCATCATAGAGTACAATGCCCCATTTGGGATGTACCTTACAAGACACCTGCAACAAATGGAAAGACCACAGAAGGTCCTCACCAAGAGGATCACTGGCCTCAAGCAGATGCCTTATGCAGCTCGACTGAAGAAACTCCAGCTGTACTAGGTTGCATATCGCCTTCTCAGAGGTGATCTCTGCCTGACATACAAGGCCATGTCCAACCCAGAATTGATGGACATGTTCCACCTAAAGAAAACCATATCCCCTCGAGCCACACGCTCAAGGGATCTAAACCTCACCACAACAATAAATAGGTTGTGCTGGAGGGATAGATTCCTGTCCCAGAGACTTCCCCATTGTCTGGAACAAGATTCCAATCTACATTAGGCAGAGCTCCTCGCTAACCCTCTTCAAGAGAAACCTTGACGAGTGGATGGGAAACAGAAAGTTTACCCCTGGGTTCACTTCAGTGGCTCTGCTGGACAGAGGCACAAGGAACTAATCTAAGGGGATGGCGAAAGCCAACACATTCCGGCTAGGCTTATAAATGCCTTCGGGCAGATAGCCTAGTACCTACCTATGAACCTATGAACCTATGAACTTACAACACTCCAGCTAGCTATGCTGGCATTTGCTACACATCCCCTACCAGGTAATTTAATTTCAAACTATTTTTCAGAGTTGGCTGGACTGAGATTAACCTCTTCTCTTTCAGTATCCTCTGTTAAAACATACACATTTAATCAGTTACAATACAGTCAGGACCCACTTTTAGTATATTTATAACACAAGCAACTTTGCAAATACATTTTTTAATTTTCAACATAAGCATCTGCCCAAATCAGTTTGATATACAAATGACATATAATTACTTACAACACTCCAGCTAGCTATGCTGGCATTTGTTACACATCCCCTGCCCTACTTCTCCTGGCATAGCTGGCAATACCTCACATTGTCACATCTCTTCCTATTTTTAAGACTCATGTTAGTTTCTCAAGTGAGCCTGAAGAAGCAGTTTACCTTCATAACAATGGAACACAGTAGTGCGAGTGCTCATATGAGCAAATCGTAACCACGAAACTTAAAACCGTGACAGTTGTAAATGTTCAAAAATTAGCAAATCGAAAAGCCGATTTGCTGATTTTCAAACATTAATGTCGAAAAAAAAAATAGATAAAGTGTAATGCAGGGGGAAAGCCCCCCTGCACCCCACCCCCCTACTTTATTATTATAACTCCGAGATCACACTACAGTGGGGAAAGAAACCATTTCCTGATCCCCACTATAGTGCAATCTGCCCGAGAATGTCGAATGTGCAATGAGCAAATCTTACTGTGCATTCGCTCATTGCACATTCAAACCTTTTTCCATTCGGCATTTGCAAACTTTGCAAACTGCCTTTCGGAAAATTGCTGTTCACCCTTGTGCACTACAAACATGTAAAGGTAAATCTGAAGAAACATTGTTTGAGAGAAATGAGCCTATCTGGAATACATTAACCCATACTCTTTCTTGAGATCCCATCTGCATTGGCATTGCTAACCCCACTATGGTGCTGCACTGTTATATCATATGCCTGCAACCCTAGGCTCTACCTTAATAACTTGGCATTTTGGTGGCTGGCTCATTGTAGCCATGTTAAGGGATTGTGGTCTGTAACTACAGTGAATTTCCTTCCATAGAGATAGGGTTCAAGTTTCTGCAGTGCCCATACTGTGGCTAGACGTTTTTTTCTATGGCTGCATGACATTCCTCCCTGGATTGGAGTCTATGGCTGAAATATATAACTGAGTGCTTTTCTCCCTGGGAGGAAACCTGACTGAGTACAGCCCCCACCCCATGGTTTGAAGCATCCACCTGCACAACAAATTATTTGTTGTAATTTGGACTGGCTAACACAGGAGGTCTTCCCAAAGCCCTGTTAAGCTTTTGGAATGCCTGCTCACGGGCTGGGGTTCACACTACCTTGTCTGGCCTGTTTTTCCTCATAACGTCTGAGAGGGAAGCAGCTATGGTGCTGTAATTGAGAGTGAACTTTCTATAGTATCCAGCTGTCCCCAAGAATGCCCTCACCTGCTTTTTGGTAACAGGGGCAGGCCATGCCTGAATAGCTTCCACTTTGGCAGGTTATGGCCTAATCTTACCACTCTCTACTCTATGTCCCAGGTAGGCGACCTCTGTCATACCCACCTGACACTTACTGGGCTTAATGGTCAACCCTGCCCTTTGTACTCTGCCCAGGATCTCCCTGACATGTTGAAGGTGCTCATGCCAGAAAAAGCTGTAAATGGCAATATCATTCAGGTAAACAAGGGCATAATCTCCTGCTCCTGCTAGGATGCAATCTGCCAGCCTCTGAAAGGCTGCTGGGGCATTTTTCATCCCAAAGGGCATATTTGTGAACTCATATAATCCAAAAGGAGTCCCAAAAGCTGACCTCTCTCTAGTGGTAGGAATCAAGGGCACCTGCCAGTAGCCCTTGGTCAGATCAATAGTCATAAGATACTTAGCCCCATCCAGCTGCTCTAAGGCTTCATCTGTCCTAGGCATGGGGTAAGCATCTGACTCTGTATGACTATTTAGTTTTCTGTAGTCCACACAGAACCTGGTGCTACCATCTTTCTTTGGTACCAGCACCACTGGGGAGGCCCAGGCACTGCTGGACTCCTGGATTACCCTAAGTTCCAACATTTCCTGTATCTTCTCTGTGGTTCCCTATTAGATGACCGAAGACGCATTCTTTCAAATGCATCTTGGTCAAACTCAAAAGCCTGAAACGGCAAAATATCGAAGTGGCCTTTAAGCAAATTCTTTCCCTAAGAAAGAATTCACTTGGAAAGAATTTGCTTGGCTGCTTCATTACTTTACCATTTTCGGCACTGTAGTGCTTTCTCAGAGTTGGCATATTTAAGTAGGGGGGGTGTGGGGGGTGAAGCCCCCCACTTAATGTAATGTTTAAAGTGTTTTTTTTTTTTTTTTTTTTTTGTTGGAACAGTGATTTTTTCCCTAGGAAAAAAAATCGCTGTTCTGATAGTTCGAAATTGTAAGCTTTCATTTACATAGGGTTGATTAATCACCGTTCACTTTTTTAAGCATTTGGTGATCTAATATAGAGCGTTCTCTGTCAGGGTCTGTCTGACTCACTCAGGCATGCTGTAAGGGAACTGCTCGAAAGGCCTTTGGGGTCTTGTATCTACATGGTGCTACACCAGATGGGTACTCCGAGGTTTCCCAGTGAACATGCCCCCAGACTCATGTAACATTACTCAGATTTCTCGAACCTGGATAGGGGTATAGCTGCTGGGACATTGCTACACCTTCCATTGAGGTGTCAGTCCAAGCCTTAATGAGGAGATCAGTCATCAGATCCCCCTCAGACTCCTCCTGCTATCCACTACAAATACTCAGCATCAAGGCCTCCCTATCACGGTAAGGCTTCATCATGTTAACATGGTACATTTTGTGCCCCTGCCTCCTGCCTAGCAGTTTTATCATGTAGTTAACATCACTTACCTTTCTTAGCACTTTGAATTGTCTCTACCAAGCTGCCTGCAGCTTATTGTGTCTGACAGGGATGAGAACCATAACCTGCTGTCCCACAACATACTCTCAGGCTTGAGTATTCCTGTCATATCAGACCTTTTCTGCTGGTTGGGCTCCTGCCAGGTTCTCCTAGGCCAAGCCCATGAGCTCCTTAAGTCTTGCCCTGAGGTTTAGGACATATGTCACAACAGACTCCTTGTGGGATTCACACTCACCCTCCCACTCACCATGAATCAAATATAAAGGTCCCCTCACCTTATGCCCATACAGCAACTCAAAGGGTGAAAAACCTGTGGATTCCTGGGGTAACTCTCTGTATGCAAACAGCAGATGGGGCAAGTATTTGTCCCACTCTCTCTTATACTGGTCTGCAAATGCCTGTAGCACGGTCTTTAGTGTAGAGTTTAACCTCTCCACAAGATCATTAGTCTGGAGGTGGTAGAGGATGTTTTTTAGGTGCTTCACCCCACAGCACTCCCACAGACAAGCCAGTAGATCTGACATGAAATCAGTTAGTATTTCTCAGGGGAAACCAACCCAGCAGAATATCTCTAACAAAACATTTGCCACCTTCTCTGCCTCAATGGAGGACAGAGCCACTGCCTCAGGGTATCTAGGAGCATAGTCTATTATCACCAGGCTATACTTTTACCCTGTGGAACTTGGGGTGCTCAGAGGCCCCACAATATTCAAAGCTAACCTCTGAAATGGCTTCTCTGTTACAGACAAAGGCAACAAAGGAGCTTTGACCTTGTCTCCTGCCTTGCCTACCTTTTTGTTACTGCTCACAGGTCCTGCAGCACCCTGTTAAGTCCCTTGTAATTCCATACCAATAAAAGTTCTAGATAATACGTCTCTTGATATACTTTATGCCCATGTGACCTGCAAAAGGAATGTCATGGGCTATGGTTAGAAATGCCAGATGGTAGGCTCTAGGCACTACCAACTGACGTACTACTTCACCATCTAGCTCTCCCTCAGGGGTCCTCTCTTTATACAGCAACCCTTTGTTCCAGCACACAGGCTGCCATTTTCCTTGAGCATCAGGTGCCTCCCTAGGTATGTCCATCAAGCCTCTTATTGTAGGGTCTGAGCCAGTCTCAACTCTATCTTTGTGAACCTTCCCAGCTCTCTTTCCACAGGAAGCCTGGTATCTTCTGACAGCAGTGCCTCACTGTCAGCCTGGGTATTGCCACTCATCTCTGTCCTTGAAGTCGCTCTGTTCAAGGGAACATCAGTACCTACCAGCAGCTGTGGCTCACCTTCAGGCTCACTGCTGCAAGGTAGCTCCCTGCCTGAAATAGCCACTTCACCACCCCTGGCTTCAGGCATGGGGTCTGTCTGGGTCTCCCACAGGCTACCAGAGCCACATGCCTGTCTCCAAGGCTGACTGCATGTAACTGCATGTACACAAGGTACTGCATTATCAAAATCATTACCTATCAAGACATCTGCAGGGATATCCTGAAACACATCTACTTGCTTCCTTTTCCACCCTCCCAGTGAAGTTGAACCCTGGTCAAAGGTATTTGGAATGAGGTTCCTCCTAAAGCTCTGACTGGAGTGGACTGTCCAAGCAAGTACTGCTCCTCTTTAACCACTGCAGGCTTCACAATGGTTAATGTCAGAGGCTGTGTCTCTCTTAGCAGTGGCCTGTTTTCCATCCACTAAGATCAGCTATACACTCTAGTGATAATTTGATACATTTGTTGTCTCCAGAAAAATTACCACTGGCATGCTGTTATTCCCACTTGCTGGCTCCCCCACCTTTTGTTCCCCACATTGCTTCCATGGATGTCTATATGCTACATGGCCTCACTGGTTACATTTAATGGCAATACCTCACATTGTCACCCTAAAGACAAAGAGTGATGATGCAGAATGAGGAAATAGAGAGAGAGAGAGAGAGAGATAGAAAAACAGAGTCACACATAAAAAAACATGGAGGGGTACCTTTAAAATTTAAAGTTTCTATTTTAGAACAAATTAATTCTAAATATATTAGTGAGAATAGGATGAAGTATCTTTTAAGAAAGAAAGAATCTATTATAATTCTTAAATATAATACACTGCAACCCATAGGACTTAATAGGGAATGCAACTGGAAAAGTTTTATTTAGTGATGTAATAATTTATGTGTTTAATAGTTAAAAGTAGGAATTTAGCATATTAATTAGTTAATGAAATTGATGTGTTTTTAGATGAGTATGCGATTGATTAATGAATGCTTATAATATAAAAGTGCATGTCATGTGTAGTTTAATTACTCTGTAAAGGCTATTTGGCTGAGGTGCTGCGAGATTACAGTGTTGCTGTTTTTGTGTTACTATAAGTTGCTAGTCTAGCTCCATTTGAACTGTATCAGTTTGTTGCTGTTTTTATTGGATTTTGTATCAAGTTTGCTGTTGTTTATTCAGACTTGGATTTGCTGAATAAATGGATTCAACTAAAGAAACCTGGAGAAGTGGAATTACTGGGATATAGTGGTTCATTTTTTAGTAACTGTTTTTGTGGTTTACAATAAAAACATTTTTGTTTATGGGTAATTTCTGGCCATCTTCATGGTGTGCTATCCTATGTTAGTCATCATAATGATTCTGTCATGCTCTGTACAATACATGTTTCAAATAGGAAGCAAGCAAGCAGGAGTAGGGTAGTAGAAACATGAGTAAGACCTAAACAGGATACTGTTGGGTTAATAACATATGTAACCAGCACTTACAAACATAATATGAATATGAAAAAAACATGAAATAATGTTTGACATACTTCTGGGTTTGAACTCTTGACATAAGACATAATACAAAACAAACTAAATGTGACAAAGACAAGGAAAACTGGTAAAACAGCAACCAGTACCAATGACTGTTATACAGTAGCAACGTGTGTCCACAAGTCATTCATCTATCTTTATTAAACAAAAAAATTAAATTAAATTAAACCCAAGCATTTTCTTCTTGTATATCCACAAGACTTCATCAGAGAATAACTAATCAACAATCTTATGGTTTAAATAGACCAAAAAAAGTGTCACATGACTAATTAAAACCCTTATTGCCAAAAGGTTTTTAAAGCAGCCTTTCATAAAGTACAAATAAAACTAATAAAATTAGTATTAAAATAAAACATTCGGTGTTAAAAGTATATAAATATTTTTAAATACAAAATATAAAATATATAAATTTCTGTCCAATGCTTTTAATTTTAACACGATGAAACCTACGTGTTGTAGGTGAAAGCACTCAACAACCTGTTGTTTTTACTAGTTAATAAACAAGTGGTTTTATTCAAAGATTGGATCCTGTCACAGTTTTTTTCTTCTTGGAATTATTTTGTGGTTACAGTCGTTGGGATTTTAATTTTAACAATCAGACTACAGAGCAATGTTTGTTAAGACTTGGATCCTTAAAAGCATTAAAATGCCTTTGCCAATACAGTTCCCTAACTTATAAAAGCAGAGACCATGCTCACCTCTACTGTTAGGTAAAATCTGTTCTAGAACAGTAAATTTAAAATCATGGCTATGGTTACCAATAATGTATATTGCAAGTGCATTAGTGTTTTTACATGTTCTTATATCACACACGTGCTCATAGATTTGTTGTTTTAAAGTAGCTTAGTATTTCCAATGTAATAAGCATTACATGCCTGACATAATCCAAGTAAATTACACCTTTTGACAAACAATTAAAATTATTTTTAAAATAAAACTATCCTTGTCCTACTTAAATAAGTTTACAATAATGATAAAAACACACTTATTCCTGCCTTTGATAATGCCACTAGGGGCATGATGAAGTCTCTCAAACAAGTTTTTAAGCATGTTCCTTTACAGTACACTATAATAGGGGTCTATTTCCCAACCTTGTATTAATCTCATTGTCATCAGCAAAAATAGCCCAATTCCTTTCCATAATCCATTTTCCTGGTTTGTATTGCATGTTAAAAGTAGTAATGAAAGAGCTAGCAAAGATGTTGGTATTGTTATTGATAATAACTTGAGGTCTGTTGTTGTTAGGGAGACCATCTGTTGTTGTTAGGGAGACCATCTGAAAGAATAGGGTAGAAGTAGTCATTTTTCTTTTAGTATTCCCTCCTGTTTAAGTTTTTTCAACATTAATTCAGGGTAACCTCTTTGGTAAAACATACCTTCCATAAGGTGACACTCATTCAAGAAATCAGTTTCCCTAGTCACCATTTGTGCAGTCCTAACAGACTGACCCTTTACAATAGCTCTCTTTGATTGCATGGGATGTGCCATGGTGTAATGAAGTGTTTGAGTATGTAGGTTTTCTGTATATTTCAGCTAATTAGGATTTGGTAATAGGATCCTTTTCTGACCATATATCAAGATATGAAGTACTTTTTCATCATGTGCAAAAGTAAAAGTCAAAACATCTGTGCTACCATTAATGTAATGAATTAATTCACCCAGGCTCTCCTTAGAATCTTTCCACACCATAAAAATATCATCTAGGTTCATATGTACATAGGTGTTTACTAGACTAATGACCACAAGGGCCGTTTTAAGCCTAGCCATGCATCCCAAATCTCTGACAAGTTTTGATACCCTTGATAAGGTACCTAGTATAGAACCTAAAGGATTCCTTATAGATGTCATTCATTATAAATTGTTTTTCCCAGTGTACCATAACCATATTCACAAACAGAGGTCCATAGTTACACCCCATCGCTACCCCTTTACCTGTAAATAGTGTTTACTCTCAAAATATATAACATTGTTTTTTAAAATAAGTTCAAGCATTTCCTCACATATATTAATTTTTTCTTGTGTAATGTTTTTTTTTGTGTGTAGGACCTCAGTAAACCACTGAATACCTAACTCATGTGGAATAGCAGTATACAGGCCCTTAACACCAGTTCCAACTAGTATGTCACTGTCATTAAATTCTACCAGTTTACTCTTCTCTAAAAAATCCCAAGAATCCCTGCACACTTGCATTTCATCATCCAACAAGCTCTTTAAATGTCATATCTATAAATTTTGCACATGTGCTAGTTATAGACCTTCTTCAGTCAACTATTGGTCTTATAGGTGGATCGAATTAATCCTTACGGATTTTTAAATGGGAGGAGTAACCTGTGAGGGCATACTTAAAATAATTAGATTATTCTATAGTAATTCTACCATCAAGAAACATATCTTTAATCTGTATCTCAATTTTTCTATATGCAGGATTTAACTTGTTAATACTTACTAAAGAGTAAGCATCCCAATCTAAAATTGCCAATATCCTTTTGATGTAATCAGTCCAGTCCATAATGACAATCCCACCCCCCTCTTATCCAGGTTCATAATCCTAAGCTCCTGACACTTTAAATATTCTATTGCTTCTCTTTGGTTCATTGAAATATCAGAGTTAAAAGTACAAGCATAGTTTATTAAAATATTTCTTAAATCAATTTCATATAATTTCTCATGCATTTGTAGTGGCACTGGTGATTGCCTTGGCCAAGCTATTGCAAGCCTCAAGTCTTGCACTGAGACCCAATATAGCCCTCCTGCTGAAGCCCATGGTTGTAGCAGTTTATGAGGAGTGCCACAAAAGTCCTGGACTACTCTTGACTCCACCTTTGGGGTCTAAATGGAGCACCATCCTTATCTTGACCTACCATGTCTTCTGAAGGAAATGTAGAAATATGCTAGTCAAGTGACACCCGATTCAGATCTTGCATGTACCAGCCTATGCACAATGATGGACAAACTTACAAACTGCATTTGAACAATTGAAAGCACATAAATGGCCTGGCAGAGAAATTGGTTACCATTCCTTCAAAATACACTGCAAGTGTGCAATATGGCAGTAAGGCTAGGCTATGTGTGATGCGCACTGTATTTATACATGTTCCACTGTGAAATTGTCAAATGCTTTCTGATGATATTATCTGAATTACATTTCAAAGGATATATTATCACCTCTAAACATGCTGTCTGTTATGACGGATGGTAATAGAATATACAGTCTTCTGGCATACTGATATGACATGATAAATTGTATAATGTTGGAAATAATCTGTGTTTGTATGAGGTAAAATAATGTAAAACAGGACTAAATGGGTTGATGGACATAAAAATTACAAACAATTACTGAAAACACCTGTATGTTGAGCCCATGACTAAAAAGAAGGCTAAACTGATAAATGTTGCATATTAACTGCTAATGCTATGGCAGAAGTAAGGTTTTGAGACTGTAAGTTCTATGTGTTTGATTTTCACTTGCTGTTCTTCTTCTTCTTTCGGCTTTTCCCCGTTAGTGGTTGCCACAGTGGAACTCCAGTCTGCTAATGATTGGCAGTAGATTTTTACAGGGCCGAGGTTCCAGCTCAATGCCCAGCCTTTAATGAAGGCACGCCCATTCTACGCATGTCTTTCGAATGCCATTCGACCACAGGGAGGACATGCAGACTCCACACAGAAGGTGCTCCAGCTGAGAATCGAACAGGAGAACCTCTTGCTGTGAGGCAACAATGCTACCACTGCACCACTGCAGTTGTAAAAGACCTTATTTCTGTAAACTGATTTCATATGCATTGATTTGAAAGAGCTGAGTAAAACATATTGGGGTAGGTGCAGTGCATACTTTACATGACAAACTGTACTACACACCTATAATGATATTTGTCTTGAGTCATCCTTTTTTGTCAAAAGTATTGTGAATATTATACATATGCAAGTGTAGATTATATGATCATTGTTATGCTTAACATACTTAACACATATTATAGTTGGCTTATTTAGCAATCATTGCACAAGAGTTGTGTTGCAAATTTCATTTTAGTAATTGGCAGTTGTACCTGGTGTAAATTTTCTAATAAAAAGTATGTGACAATACTTACTCAAACTCCCTCAGTAAAATTATCTATTAACTGGATTTCAACCTTGCGTTACCTGTGCTGTTCTGCCAAACTTACTGCATTAACACCTTGAACCACAGAGTAAGGTAACTGAGCAATGTATTTTTCCCTTACTTATGTTTTATTGGAAGTGTATGTTTTGCAATGTTTTATTTTAAATTTGTTTTTTGTAAGTGGTCAGACCATTTGTTAAAGTTTTTCTATGCTGACAGCTGTTTTCAGAAACATCTCCTCTGGTGTTACACTATGTGAGCATTTTCTTTGGTTTTAAGTATCACACAGTGACAGAGAAAAAAATATATATATAGATAGATATATATGGGTATACTTTATTTCATTGAAAGCTCATTTCACTGAATTTGAATTTACCCTAACCAGATCTCTGAAAACTCAAATTACTGAAAACTCATTTCAATTAATCTTATTTCATTGAAGTGAAATACTGGCACTGTGTAGAGTACTGTAAGGCAAGTAAAAGGCATATGCCCTTTTCCCCACTGTAGTGCAATCCTAGAGTTAGTATATATAGTCAGGGGTGTGTGGGGGGCACAACCCCCCACATGGGCGGCAGTGGGCGTAGCCCTCCACCTAGTTTGGTTTTATATTATATTTTACTGAAAGCTTCAAAACAATACATTTTAAACCATAGACATGCATACTTACAACACCAATGACTAACTCTCTCCAGAAGACAATATATACCCAAACTAAGTGGGGGTCTATTCACCCCACATCCCACCTAACTATATATACTAACTTCAGGATTGCACTACAGTTGGGAAAAGGGCATATACCTTTTACTTGCCTTATAGTACTCTATACAGTGCCAGTACTTCAGTGAAATGAGATTCAGTGAAATGAGTTTTTAGTAATTTGAGTTTTCAGAGATTAGATCATGGTGAATTAAAATTCAGTAAAATGAGCCTTCAGTGAAAAAAAAGGAGACCCATTTACTATCACAATTTGGAACTGCACTTATGTGAAACTGGGATGGTTGAATGCATCTTTTCCAGTTTCCATATTTAGATTCCTCATTAGTGAATGGCAGTATACATTCGCTAATGTGGCATCGATGTTCTAATAACAGATCGCACTATAGTGGGGATCGGAAAATTTACCCTTTTTTCACTATAGTGTGATCTCAGAGTTGGAATATATAATATGCAGGAGGTGTAGGGGGGTGCAGGAGGACTTTCCCCCCTAGCAAAAATGTTACTGGTAATATGGAACTTCTGGTGTTCAAATGTGAATTACCATTTCCAACATTTTGGTAATTCTGTATTACCAAATTCGGAAAATGTATTTGATCAAAAGGTGGAAAATTGTCTTGATTTTCCACATTTTGATAGTAAACCATAGACACACACACACACACACACACACACACACACACACACACACACACACACACACACACAGAATGATACTAACACATATGACATTACCTTGATACAATCATTGTTTGAGAGTGTTTCCCACATGATAACTTGCATTTGTGTTGCACATCATTATGCCATCATGTAAATACACTGCTTGAGGAAGGGGCCACAGAGGAGATTACACAAGCTAATTTTGTACAAAGCATATAAAAACAATAATTACACAGTTTTAAAGGAAATGTATTACTGCCATGATTACTATTCAGACATATTACAAATATTCTGGATTAATTGTCCATATTTCAAAATTCATTATGTGTTTTTTATTTCCTCACACTTTATAATAAATGTCATACTTGTTACATCATACATATAAAATGTGTTATTAGTAGCTACGATAGTTCAGGTTTCAACAAGAAACATTTCTTTAAGTGTGAGTAGCTTATTCAAATTATCAAAAGCTGGAATCAAACCCTTCATTATTGTTGCCATTACTCATAGGTTAGTGCATTAATACACTGAGCCACAGAGATAATTACATAGCAGGTGTTTTTTACAGTTAGTAATAAGTATTGCTTAAATTATACATATGCAATTGTACTTTAAATTTGGTATGATCATTGTTATGCTTAGCACAATTCACACAGAGTACGGTTAAGTTATTTAGAATCCATTATATTTAGTTGTATTGCAAATGTC
>NC_056730.1:451676315-451773815 GCF_019279795.1 Protopterus annectens
TATTTAGCAAATGCCTATCGGTGCTTGTGCTATTTTAGTTCAATATCTGTAATAATTGTAGAAGTAAATAAGAAAATGGGTTCCCTGCATCTTTATTTAAAATATCTATGATAATTCTTTCCATACGTTTACGTATAAGACCAGTCAGACTTATGGTCTGTGGTTATCCAAGTCAGTAGAAGGCCAAACCTTGTGCTAAGGATTAACTACTCCAGTCCTCCATTCACTAAGTATGAAGCCAATTACTAGGATAATGTTGAACAGTGATTTTAGAGTGCTTGATACCTCATGTTTCATGCTATCTAAGAGGTATCCCAGGATATTATCAGGGCCTATTGAGGTAGTATTCTTTGACTTGGAGAGTGCATTGAAGACTTGTTTGCTAGTGATAGCCAGAGGATTTATGGTCAAGGGTGTCTTCTGAAAGGTATTGAGGGGAAGAAGGGATGAAAGTGGAATTAGATTTATCAGCCAGCAGGTTTGCTATATCCTCTGATTCCTTTTAAGTGGTTCCATTTACAATTTGTTCAGCACGCTGTCATGTTACCTTTGAGGTTGTGAACAAAGCTGATGAAGACCTTGTCATTATCTTTTATCTTTGAGGATATTTCTGCCTCAAATCTGGCTTTGGTGGGCTTGATAAGATTTCTGAGTTGCTTATTTAGTTTGAGAGGTTTCATACCCTTCTGGGTATTGTAGTTGCTAGTATTGGCCATAGTATTTCTTCCTTGAATTTCTTTTCTTTTCAATAATTTTGTTCAGACTATCACTGGATCATAAGACTATAAAAAGTTCCAAACAAGTGCCTAGAGCATGTGACAGTAAACAGTCCCACCAGTTCTGGCGCCTAGGGTAATTTTCTTGCTTTAACCAATTTCCTTTCAGCAAAGGCTTGAGATTCGCAGAATATAAGCAAGGTAGTAAGGATGTAAATTTCAACTGCTTTACTTTTTGCTTGATTGACTCCCCATGGGTACACATCTTCATTAATTGTCAGTGGCAGTATGACTTAGCCCAGCTAAAATGTATTTGCTGTTGGGAATGTAAGGTTTACCATTCTAAAAGGCTTAGTGTGACTGTAGGCCATAGGAGTGATCATGCATTGCCAGGTGACTCATTCATTGCCAGGTGACTCATGCTGGTGAAAGGGAAGCAGTTGTAGCTCATAGCTTGGATGTTACCTAGGGAGAGCACTATATGTTGTACCTACAGACCACAACACTGAAGATCATGTGATGCTTAGACCCTGACAGTCCTTTAGTCAGCAGCATCACTGGAGGTGTAATGAGCCACTACAGGGGTTAGGGGCTGCAAGGGAAAGAAGAGTAATCTGGGGGGTAAACTGATCTGTCCTAGTGTAAATGGAAAGGTATTTTGTTTTTTGACTTACGGAAGATGTACCTTTGGAATGAAAATGTTCATGCATCATGTAATTACTACCCTGGCATATACTTCCAAGTGATCTGTTCAGAGATCAACAATATAAAGGGGCGTGGCTTGGTCAGCAGTGGCTTATTGAGGGGGCAGCAGTCTGGGAATTGTGAGTACAAATTTGAAAATCCTGGCTACACCCCTGAATGGTAGTAATGTGAAAGATACATTTCAGACAAAAAAAAAGTGCTAAACTTGTTGTATATGCCTGACATAAACAAATGTTATCTCATTAGAAGGATCTGTCCTTGACATATGTGTTTGCTAGTGTAGGTTTTGGGAATTAATTTTTTTTCATAGGTAGTATTTGATTTTCCTTACTAAAATGAGTGCTGTGTACAATTTGCAACTTCCTTTTGGTAACAGAGTTTTACAATTCTTACCATTTACTACTAGAAGAGGCTCATTGACTTGTATTTCATGACAAAATGCTTTGTTCTGCACTTTAGAAAATTTTTAACAGACATAAGAATAGAGGAAGAAAAATGTTTAGGTAACATTTTTATTTCCTACACTTACTTCATTGTTAATGCCGCTATATATTTTTCAGTTACACATTTCTTCATCCTTAGTCAGGTTTGTCATTGTGCTGGGTGGGTGAGGAAGGGGTTATAGTTATGTATTAGATGTGTATATTCATATAAATTAGTTATGTGGATTTTTTTAAATAATTCCTGCATAAATGCATATTTGTTTTCTTGCTAGTTACTAATTCTTTTTCTGATACATATATTTTGTTTGTGTTTTTTTTACTCCCATACAGGGATATGGCCCCAACAAATCTGGCCCACATAAACCTGCATTCTAAGATGTCAAGAATGGGGTTATAGTGCACACCTTCCATCAGCATGGATCATTTTCTTCACAGAAAGTCATAGCTGACAAGCCCTTCCATGTCCAAATAAGAGGTCAGTGATGTCAAAGCTTTTGGTGCCATTGCTGTGAGTACAGCCACATCAGACATCAAGCCAGTGACATGATCATCAAGGCAAAAAAAAAAAAAAAAAAAAAAAAAGAATCAATGTTATACCATGGGAACAGAAGGCTACTGGTGGAGGTCCTGCTACCAAACCACCAATCACTGAGTTGGAGGAGTTCATGTCCAGTGTAAAAGGATCTAGGCAGCTCATCAGGGGTTCCCAATATAGGGCTGGACATACATGCAATGGTAGAAGATGACCAAAGGGTGACTACTGATGCTCCTGTTATGTCAACAATAAATATATATATATATATATATATATATATATATATATATATACATATATATATATATATATGTGTGTGTATATATATATATATATATATATATATATATATATATATATATATATATATATATATATATATATATATATATATATATATATATATATATATATATATATATATATATATATATATATATATATATATATATATATATATATATATATACATATATATATATATATATATATATATATATATATGTATATATATATATATATATATATATGTATATATATATATATATATATATATATATATATATATATATATATATATGTATATATCATCTTCTTTCGGCTGTTCCCGTTAGGGGTCGCCACAATGGATCATCTGTTTCCATTTCTTCCTGTCCTCTGCATCTTGCTCTGTCACACCAACCACATGCATGTCCTCTCTCACCACATCCATAAACCTTATCTTAGGCCTTCCTCTTTTCCTGTTACCTGGTAGCTTCATCCTTAGCATCTTTTTCCCAATGTACTCAGCATCCCTCCTTAGCACATGTCCAAACCAACGTAATCTTGCCTCTCTGGCTTTGTCTCCAAACCTTCCAACCTGGCTGACCCTCTAATATACTTATTCCTAATCCTGTCCACCCCCATCACACCCAGTGCAAATCTTAACATCTTTAACTCTGCCACATCTAGCGCTAACTCCTGCCTTTTTGTCAATGCCACTGTCTCCAACCCATATAACATAACTGGCCTCAATACCCTCTTGTAGACCTTCCCTTTCACTCTTACTGGTACTCGTCTTTCACAAATCACTCCTGACACTCTTCTCCACCCACTCCATCCTGCCTGTACTCTCTTCTGCACCTCTCTTCCACACTCACCATTACTCTGAACTATTGATCCCAAGTATTTAAACTCATCCACCTTCGCCACCTCTACTCCTTGCATCCTCACCATTCCTCTATCCTCACACACATATATTCTGTCTTAGTCCTGCTGACCTTCATTCCTCTTCTCTCTAGAGCATATCTCCATCTCTCCAGGGTCTCCTCCACCTGTTCCCTACTCTCATTACAGATCACAATGTCATCTGCAAACATCATAGTCCACGGGGACTCCTGTCTGATCTCGTCTGTGAACCTGTCCATCACCATTGCAAATAAGAAAGGGCAAAGAGCTGATCCTTGATGTAATCCCACCTCCACCTTAAACGCATCCGTCACTCCCACTGCAGACCTCACCATTGTCACACTACCCTCATACATATCCTGTACCACTCTTATATACTTCTCTGACATTCCTGACTTCCTCATACAATACCACAACTCCTCTCTAGGCACCCTGTCATATGCTTTCTCTACGTCTACAAAAACACAATGCAACTCCTTTTGACCTTCTCTGTACGTCTCCATCAACAATCTCAGAGCAAACATTGCATCTGTAGTGCTCTTATGTATATATATATATATATGTATGTATATATATATATATATGTATATGTATATATATATATATATATATATATATATATATATATATATATATATATAGATATAGATATATATATATATATATATATATATATATATATATATATATATATATATATATATATATATACATATATATATATATATATATATATATATATATATATATATATATCAATGGAGAGAGAGGGGAAGAGAGAAAGACAGAACAAAGATATAGTTGTATAAGTTCTTATTTAGATTTATAAATGGGAACGTTTGTTTTTCTTGTGTCATATTTATTTTAATGCTTATCATCCCTATATCCATCTCCAGTTTGTCTGTTTAGGCACATCTGGTACTGAGATTCCACGATCACCTACAAATGGTTTGGGCATACCTTTTTTTCACTTGTATTAAGTTTTATAATTTATCTTAAAGTCTACCTTAATTTATTTTTTAATTAATCTTGCCTCTATTATTGCTTAAGTTAGGCTTACATAACATAAGTCTGATCAATTGTGTTCTTTTATTTTTCTTTTTGTTGTGTTTTATATTTCCAGTCACAGGTGAGCCTGCCAGTAGCACTGTGGAGCTCTTGCCACCTGGTATCAGAGTATTGGTAGCCCCTAATGATGATGGCAGTGATGAAAAGTCACAGTCTGAGGTTGCAAAGGTGAGTCTGATACTAAGGTTGGGCTCTTGTATCCCCTGCCCAGAGTTTGGACACACTTAGTATGCCTATACATAATTCGTGACATGGAGCCAACTGAGACAGGACAGGTTGAAGGTGGCAGGAATGATCAGAGCAGAGCTGTCAGAGTCTCTCCCTAGCCACATGAGGGTGAAGTACCACACATGGGTATTGGTAGAGGTGCTCGGAGGAGACATGCTTTCTGCCATGCTTCTGAAGTTTGTGTCAGTAAATGCCATGCAATTTAAGTGCAGGGTCATCATGGAGGCAGAAGCATATTCTACCAGGGCCTAAAAAGTGAAAGAGTACTGCATGTTGTGTATTCTGATGTGTTAGACTGCCTGAACTATCTGAGTGACTCACTGGATGGGATGAATGACACAGTAGATTGGGCAGTGTCTGTATTGGAATGTTTGCTAGGGAAGGTCAGCATCCACATGTCCAGATGGCCACTACATCATCAGGTGTTAGCTGACGTGGCCGTGCCAGATCCCTCACCTGTAGTAGCACTATTTGCAGCTCTCCATCAGTGATTGAGGTGTCCACATGGCCATGGTCATGGACATAGTCGTGATGAGAGCTCATCCAGCAGACAGCATTTGTGTTTAGGTAGTTCCCCGACTCCTAGCCAGGGTCATAGAATTAGAAGTTCAACTCCTGGAAGAGGTAGCTCACATGGCTGGGGGCAGTGACAATGAACTGAATCATCTACCATGCATAGTTCACACTTGTCCAGGATGCCAGGATGTTGTGCTAGCACAAGTGTTTTGATTATATTCCACACCCACACATGGTACAACTCATCTTGGCCATGCCACCTCACATACATGTATGTAAACATTAATATTGAATGAGTTACATCTGTTGCTACTGGCACTAACAGTGGGTGCTTGCTGTTTATCTGATTTCTCACTCAAACACGCACACACTTCTTTGGTGTCAGGCTTGTTCTCCTGTAACCCCCACCCCATCTTGTGCAAATGGTGATGACTGTTCCCTGCCCTTTGCACATTTCTTTGTGAGTTAGAGTTGTCTATGGCTGATGCATAGAGTGAATAGCTAATGCTTGCTTATTCATTTGCATGCTTTTATCAAAAGTATTGTACTTATTTTTTTTCCTGCTCAGGTTAAAATGATTGCTGTATAGTTTTTGATTCTCACTGTATGTTTCGTAGTATTCTTAGTAATGCAGTCCTAGTAGTTAGGAATTATGCTGATGTTAAGATTGCTCGTGTCGGTGTTGGGATGTCTAAGTTGGGCAAATTTAATATGTGATGCACAGTATTGCACAGATTACTATTTATGTTGCATTATATTGCTCATGATTCCCTGCTAATATTCCTGTACAGTTTAGCCATGTCTTATCTTTTTGACATACAATACTCATAAATGAGGTGAATGTACTTTTATCTCTTCTTTACTCATTCATCACTTACCTTGGTTAATGCTTTTGTTACAAGTTATTTCTTCTGGGGTTGACTCTGTCTGATGCTTACAGAAAACTATTAAGTAAAGTTGATAATTTTACATGCATCACTATTAAAGTTTGTATGTGCTTGACTTCTTAGGTTTTCACTTAAGTTGTGAGTGTTTGCAGTATCCTCTGCCTCTTAGCTAAGGCCATAGCATATTGCGCATGCCTATATCTGCCAGGATCATCCATTGCTGCTTGTTCTTCCTTGTACTACTTATCTGTGTCTGCTGGCCCTGCCTGTGGTGCTGGGAACTGCAGTCCTTAGCCTTGTTGTCCTCGTTGCGACTGCTTCCTGACAATTATATTGTGCAATGTGGCACAAACTGTGAATATTTTGGCCAAGGTGTCTGGGTCATACTGCAGGGCACCTTCAGATGTATCTAGACATTAAAACCATGATTTGCGTAAGCCAAATACATGCTCTGTAATATTTAGTTTGAACATGTACATTGTAACGTTGCTTATTTGAGCTGTGTGAGTTTTTTCATGGGTACCATGAGGCAAGGTTCTGATGCATAACCTGCATTCCCCACTAGATGCACTTGGGGAATCTCATCCCCTAGAAATCCTTACATGCAGATTACAGATGTGCCATATGTGTGAGTCATGAAAACTGCCAGGGTTACCTGTACACACTCTGTAGATGATCTGTTAGGCATTACAAACCACCTGACAGTTGACAGAGTGATATCCTTTACTGTTGATTTACCTCCTTCCCTGTTCTCTAGGTGAGGCTTTTATTTTGATGTGTCTGCAGTCTATGGCCCACAGAACCTCAGGGAAATGTGCAATGGTATAGAAATGTTGCATAGTGGTATTTCTCTCTCCTCTGAGGTACGTGGAAACCAGATTTGCTCCCTTACATGTTACAGCATTGCATTGATAAATTGGTGTAATGTTCTTGAGGCTAAGGCCTGTGTCACCACTAATACATCCCCTGTTGGTCTCTGAAAAGTTCCTGTGGCTAGTATATGAAATGTTACACATACCTTGGTTTCCACTGGGATGGATTGTCTACAAGTTTTTTGGGGCCTCAGGTGAGGGCGGTGGAGGTTGACTATTTCTCTAAGGAATCCCTCTCCCACCTGCTCACTCTAATATTTCAGTATCATCAAGTCAGTAGGTCGGACATGTTCTAAATGCTCTTCTTCTAGGCCAAGGTTTGGCAGCAGCAGTAGAAGCACCTTGAATTAAAGCCTGTTGCGCATACAGGTTAATGATAACAGCAACATCTAACATTTTTTCTAAGTATGTTTTTGGCTGTATTCCAGAGTATTGGAATTGAGGCCAAAAGGGAGTGATGCATGTATGTTCAGGTTTTATATGTTCCTGAATTGCTCCACCATGTTGATTTGCTTCATTAGCATGTCTTTCACCTACTTATGTCTTCATTAGCATGTTCTGTTACTTAATCTTATGTTGCACCCAGGCACGATGACCTATTTAATGAATACAAATTAGCGTGCTAACCCCTGCTCATCACACACACTGTGCTAGTGCAAAGTGCAGGCATTCATGAACCCAGGCCTGTATGTTAGATTACTTCCCCAATATTCATCAGGCTCAGTGTTAGTGTACTAATGACAATATTCGCACTTTTGAAATTGCAGTTTATTTCTGCATAACATGCTTTATATGTAGAAAAGTAGATGGGCTGTGGTTCAACACACTGCAAGTAGCTGTGCAGGTGAATTTAAAACAGGCAAACAAGTATTCATATAGCAGTCATAAAAAAACAAAAAAAAAAAACAAAAAACAAAGTTAACTTAATCTATTAGGAAAGGAAACTCAGTGAAAAGAGAGGTTCTGTGTCTTCTCTTGGTTTTAAAAGATCTGTCCCACAAGGAGCAGTTTTACGGGGATCTACCCCTTCAAGTAGTCTCTAACTTTTTCATGTGACTCAAAGCAAGTCTTATAACCAAGCAGTGCTGCTACATTGCCCCAGAAAAGGGACATGTGTGTCCAGTGTGTCCAGTGGGCTTACCTGGTCATTTATTAAAACACTAGCTACTCCTTACAATAAGTTGAGTAAGTTTTAATATGCATTGTTTAGCACCGGTGTGTTACTTCCTTATTTTGTTTGTATCCAGCTGTGTCTTAGCTTCTTACTAGAATAACTGCATAAGCTTTGCATCTGAATGGTTAAAACATTTGGTATCCTATTATCACATTTTTTGTGCCTTGTACTCAGGTTACAGTTCAAAAGGGTCCTTGGACCATCCACTTATCTGATTATCAAATAACTAACTACCTAAATAAATAAATAATTAAACTACTAGTCCACTGGTATGCTATGACATACACTCACTGCGTACTGAATTATGATGTTGAGACAGTACATAGATAGTGTATAGCCTAGTTAGTGCTCACTGCTACCTCTGTAGTTTATGGCATATGCCTCAGTGAGTGCACAAACATATACATCTTGACTGTGTTTTTGTTTCACCCAGTGTTATGGTACTCATCGCTGTGTATTTGTATCTTTTTTCTTTGTACCTGCTGATGTTGACTAGTCAGTATATTTTTTTCTTTTTGAATAACAGCCAGTCAGAGAAAATTGTTATTCAAACAGCTATTGTTTTTTTTTCCAGTGCCCTGCCTCCAAATGAACCCACAGCAGCCCTGACAAGTGAAATTCTCAGTGCCCTGGCCCCATACCTGCTCACGTTTGTGTATGCTCAGCCTGGCTACACAGCTCACTGTTAAATGCATATGCAGTGTCTAAAAGGTGCATCACCACAACAGCCAGCCTCCACTGGGTATCAGTCTTGTAATGCGATGGGCTGCAATCCCTCTTGTAAGGAGGGGGGAGCCTCTTTTTCCCACTCCTTCCCAAACTCACTAGGCTGCTCCCCAGTGTGTTAGAGTTACTAGCTGACCAAGGTTCCTCTGGGTTGCAGTCAAAGATTTATCCTTTTGTGTCATGGATCAAGCAAGTGCTATTTACTGTCTTGTGGATTGCTTTGCTGTCATCTCTTCCTCCTTTGCCATGAGTTGGATATCAGTCATCAACCTGTGTACATGCATGTTAAAGATTACTGTGGTCCTTTGTAGTACAATCATGTGTCGATATCCAGACACTGTGTATGCCATGCTGAATCTGTGCATGTCCCCATGTTGTCCATTTTCTGTGCTGTATCATTTTGCATACTAAACATTTTAGTCCTTAGAGTGCCACTGTTCTGAAAATCTTTCCACTTTTTTTGTCCAAGAGAAGTCTAACTTCTGCATACATATGATTATGTGGAACTTTGTAATGTATATCCTATCATTCTACTCCTTTCCACAAAAAACTCCAAATACATCCAAATCAGAGCAATGAAATTCTGTAGTTTATTAGTCTTTTACTCTCCGATGAGCTTCAGTGTCAAAACTGTGGTTGTCAGTTACATATAGACATAGCAACCTTTCCATTAAATTAATTAATGACATACTGCTCAATACTAAAAGTAAGCTTTCAAACACCCTATTTATTCCATCAGATATGACACAGCAACACATCGCATCCAGCAAACCCTTCTCTTTTATCACAACTAAAAAAAGCCTCTAAAAACTGCCCCAGCATGGTAGAACTGCATACCATATACAACAATCCTTAGAAATTCTGAAAACATTCAAAGGAAAAGAAATAAAGAATTATGTTTAATGCAAACAAATGTAAATCAGGGGTGTCTTGTGGTATTGGACTGCTGGGCTGCAGCCCTTCCAAAATAAAAATGACTCTACGTTTATTTATTTATTTTCTTTTTAGTTTTCCCATTTTGGGACTTAGAACTCTATGCATACACTCTGATTCATATTAAAAAAGTCAGCTGACCCAGATGAGCTATTTTTAAAACAGCTCAGCATTTAAACATATGCACCAATAGAAAATAAGGCGAATGCACCTTATTACAGGTCCTCATGCTATTTTGAAACTCTATAAATGACATTCAATGGGGCTACTTAAGCTGCTAGATGATGAAGCAAATGACATTTCCCACTGGATCAAGCTGCATATCTGAGCAATGCAGAGTTCAGTTTGAACAGCAGATCACCTCTCCTCAAGGGAATGCATGCCTGTTGTGCATGATCCTTTGGTTGAAGCCTTCATAGAGATCAGTTACCTCATGGAAATACTGGTTTAAAGGAGGACAGTGCTGCTGCCTCTAGGGGTTACAGCATTTGTAGAAGCAGATAACATGCCATCAATTGATGCCCATGGCACACCAAACCCTGGGTGTGTTGGGGGCATGTGTTTGTAGTATTTGGGCCATGTTAAGAAAAATAAATTCATGATAGTTGCCTAGATGATGGCCCCACTTAGTTGGTTGTTTCCCTAGTGTATGGGGAATGAATAGGCCAGCTGAACTGGAGAGCATTTGATGAGTAACAAGCATTGGGGAGAAAAAGCCTTCACCACAAAAATGAAATAATGTGGAGTGACTTGTAGATAGGACTGTAAGACTGATAGAACACTGCTTTCTATTAAATGTGTTTGTTAATTAAAATCCACAATCACCACTATCAACCAGCATGAAGGACAGTCAGTATCATGTGATAGTTAATAGTGTGTGTGTGTGTGTGTGTGTGTGTGTGTGTGTGTGTGTGTATGCGTGCTTACATGCATGAGTTTGTTTGTGTGTGTGTGTGTGTGTGTGTGTGTGTGTGTGTGTACAGGGGGTTATAATGGATTGTACAGTGTGCATCTGACACAAGTGAGGTGAAATTCATTACTCTCGCCATTATTAAGGAATGTAGTCATATGATTACTTGCCTAATTTTGTTCCTATGTTCCTAAAGGAGGTTATAATATGGCAAGGTGCACAATACCACAGCCAGTGCTGATGATTTCCATTTTTACCACTCCTTCCCATAGACCCAAATGTCTGACCTTTCTAACTTAGACTGTTAGTATGCTATCCTTTACTGATCAAAATTAATCACCTTAGGCTGAACCCATCAAAGTTTGAAACAATGCTTGTCCATGCTATGGTTATTCCATTATATGTACCATAGCTTTCTCACCCTAGTTTTTATGGAGAATGCTTCTAGAGTCCAATATTTATTTATTTATACATTTGTTAACCTGGTAAGTGCTGTTGTCCAAAAACCCTTCTCAGACATAACTCAGACCACTATGCTTGGTCCAGTTATGTCCATATGAAAGTGGCCATCTGTATATATGCTGCATTAAGGTCCCTGCTAGCAGGGAGAACTTTTGTTGCTGATATGGTTTGTGTACACACAGGTGGCTGATATTCAAAATGCATACTATCATTCATGAAACTCTTCAGTATTTTAAGGAAAACACCTTAAATAAATAATCATTCAGGTAAAAAGTAAGTAATGTACATAGACTAATCCATCAACAGGATGAAGGTCATGGTTTAACATCAATTTTAGTACGTGCAATTTTATGACTTTTTGGCCTATGAAAATCAATCACGACATCTTATTACGAAACACTTTAATTCAGAGTACTTCCTTATTTAAAGATTTTTGTGCCTACATTGAACCCAAACTGAATTTTAAAGCCAAGGCTTCAATACTCGGATCCAAAGTCTGAACACTGGTATACCTTGAACTGGGAGTAATGTGAAAGTGCTGCATTGTATAAATTATATTCAAAAGTTTATTGTAGTCAGGGCTAAAAAATACCCATGAGAAAGAACACATCAAAATAATGCAGTTATTGCACTGTATCAGCTGCTAATTAATGATAAACGAGGCAAATAAGTGCAACTGGGCTGGTGAACATTAGTTTTTCAGCCATAAAGACAGAAAACTTGCTCCTCAGAACCTGGGATTCCTTGCCATTATATTATTTCCTGTAACAAACATGGTGGGCCCCAGCCTCTAATAACCCACATTTTATCATTTCTGTCATTGATGGATTTAATAGGAAAATGCAATATGTTCAGCTGCTGTGCTTTTTTTTGGTTTCCTGTGTTCTTCAAAGCTTTCAACATTTGTGCACATAGAGACTGTCTGTTGCCTCTGTCCCCAAGGCCTGGTTGAGACTGCTTCAGTTATATTTGCAGGAAAAGGCTAATCCCTCTCTTCAGTATGCTTTTAAAAAAGGTCATTCAGATTCAAGTTTTACATTTTTATTGTTACACATTTTTCTTTTCCTTTTTTCTTCAGCACAATATTCTGTTTACTTTCTATGCCGTCACATTTTGTAGACGGAAAATCAAGCCGTGTGAAAGTTGTTACTTGGGAAAAAATGTGAAGAAAGGACAATAACATTATCAAAATGCGTGCTTTCTTGATGCTTGTTTTGGAAGATGGTTTATTTGTAGCACTGTTTTTCCACTGACTCTATCCCACCCACCCTCACCCATATCTGCAGGAGGGCTGGAAATGATGTAATCTATTTTAAACAGAAAAAAATGTAGAGTAAACCTCTTATAAGCAGTAAAAACATATGAAAGTTTATTTTTTCATAACCACAAAGAAACGAGTTTTCTTTAATGAAGAAAAATCTGATTTTCTGCCATATGTTTCCTGCAGTTGCTAAACAGCAGCCACTGACGTACTTATTTGGCAACCTAAAGTGGTATAATTTGATTCACATACAGGTGTTTTCAATTTCTGACAGACCTAAGGAAAGTTAATTTTTAGGCAGTATCTGGTGCATGCTTAATATTATTTCAGCTTTAAACTTCCATCTGTTTTTTCAGCAACATGTATTGGCATAGAACGAATGTGCATGCCCCTTACAAATCAATTTCAGCATTTTCCCTTTTTTCAGGTGGCACAAGCCACTGCCTGTCATGGCATTGCTTAAAGCCATTTGATTAATAGCAGTGTCACTGAAGAAAGAGCTAGAAACACACAATGCAGTTAAACAGCAGGACAGAAAACTGCTGAGCCAAACTTCTATTTCCATGGAAATTAATCTAGCTGGCAGGACAAACCTTGATAGAAGTGAAATCATTTAACCTCCAAGAGTTCAAGGCCACATAGCTGCTGAAGGAATAAGCAACATAAGCCCTTAGGAAACAAAATGATGCATTGTAGCTTAAACTGATGACTATGTATTTATAAAACAGCAGCAATACTAGGAAAAGCTATGAAATGTGTTAATATAATCTAAGTGTTTTAAACATGTTTTTTAGCTGTAAGCCACTGTAAAAATAAAAACAAAATAAAAGTAAATAAACAAATAACCCTGATAAACCCTGCTAAAAGCATTCAAAAGGATGAGACTGAAAAACAATCAACTATGTGATACTGATAGGATAACTAGCCCTCCAGAGCAGTAACTTTATATAAAATGGCAGAATGTTCCCACCGAAGATACTTTAACCAAATGTAACATAAGAGACTGAATTATAGATTAGGTAGAGAAAAGCTTAATGTAAATCAGATACAATTTTAATCCCAAATCAGTATTTCACTTTCTAGATTTCTTTTTACAAGTTTATAGCATGTTCCTTTCTAGAATACAAGCAGGTTATACTGTAAATACATTTTAATTCATTTATACTGCTACTTACTATTTGAACTTAGCATCTATCTCATAGCTCTCGACCTTCCATCTCCAAAATGAGGAACACTAGCCCTCATATTGTGGAACAAATGGGCAAAATGTGGAACAAGTACTAATGGCTTACTAACAACTTCAGTTAGGAAGGTCATAGGATGGTTAAGATATGCTAGTTTTACTTATAAAGAAGATCTTTTAGTGAATTAATATGATTTATTTCTATTTACCATAGATTTCACTTAAATTTGTAATACTGAATGTGTTACAGACCATTTCAATGTGGAACTTCGAGGAACATGAAGTTTTTAAGACTCCAAATGAAGTATGTTCCTCATAATGAGGTACACTTGAGAGGTATGATTATCTTATCTAAGTCTAAATGGAATTTTTAGTAGTCGCTGCTATAAAGGTAATTTTGTATTATCAGTTCAGTCAGAGCAGTGATTAAATCACCAAGTAAACACATTTCTAGAAAGCCAGATTTCTGATAATCTAATAGCTGTGAGGCACATTGTCATAGGCTGGACATTTGTAATTATAGGTAACCCCATCTTATAAATAGTAAAGCTGCAAAGAATGATTTGCACATAACTTTAGTCTTGAGCAGTTTATACCCAGTTTGCATGCAAAGAATATTAGTGAAAAATGCAAATGTTGGAGTTTTTGAAATGTGTGCGCAAAATAACAAAACAGTATTAATAACAGAAGTGACAGCTCATGTCAAAACAGTATTAAACTGCAATACAGATGTATGCCTTGTGATCTGCACGTGCCTGCTACGTTATGCTGGATTCATGTCAAGAAAATGAATCCTAATAGAAGGAAGGAAACCACCAAATATGAAAGAAAATCTTCAATCACATCTGCATACCAAACAAAATGAAAAATAAGAACCAGCCAAAATCATGCCATTGCAAAAGTGATGAACAGAAAACATATTTTTGGCTTGGGTTGGGGGGGGGGGTTGCATGCCCTGTACCCTGCATTCAGGTCACCTACGTATGCATCTTACTTATCTATGCTAATTCCATGGTCACCCAGTGACTGGGAAGTCAGCAAGACTACAAATGTTGTTAATTTGTAAAAACCCAAAACTTTGCTGCCAAAGACTTTTACTATAGCAGCTTTTGATCCAGTTACATCAGTGCACAGGAGTTCAATGTAAATAGCTTTGTCAAAAGTCTATGATATAGACTGCTGAGTGGCTAGTAAAGAAAATCGGGTCTATATTAGAACATTGACTTTTTAAAATGTTGAATGTTCTAACATTGACCTCTATTCAGTGAACGCTGACAATATCGAACATGCAGAACAGCAAATTTTTTCCCTGGGAAAAAATTTGCTGTTCCTACATACATACATACAGCACAAACACACCAAACAAACAGTAATTCACACATGTACACCTAAAATCCTACATCTAACCCTACACTTAACTGTACACACACCGCTAGCTATCCACTTACCTTAACCCAAACCCTAACCCTATGGTCCATCACTATTGCACACTTACCTGATCCCGACCCTTAACTTTCCACCACAGTGCTCAACATAGCGAAGCCACAGGAATGGCCAACCGAATTCCTTCCCTAGAAAGAAATTCGGTGTTCCACAGCTTAGCTATTTTCAGTGTTCGCTGAACAGGGGTCGATATTAGAACATTCGAATTTGTGAAACTTCGATGTTCTAATATAGACCCAAGAAAATCTGGTTATAAAGCAATATAACTGCTAGACCAGGGGACTAAGGTGAAGAAGGGAAGTTGTAGAGCAAAGTCATGTAATGAGAAGAGGGAACATTTGTAAAAAAGGATAAGAGAGTGGATGTTTAATATAGTAAACTGATTTAAGTTTCATATATTTTAAATGCTAGTATCCTTTTGAGGTGGTCAATGCATGCAACTCTAGTGAGCAAGAGGAGGAAAAGGAAGAAAAGGAAAGGAACTCCAAAGAAGTAAGAAATGAGAAAGGGAGAGTGAACTTATTGCTTCTCAAAGAGACTGGAGCATTGAGGAAAATATAGGTGGAAGTGGAGAATTTCCACCAGTGCTCAAAGCAGATGAAATTGCAAAAAATGAGAAAGAGAGAGATAGAGAGACAGAGAGACAGACAGAGAGACATCTTCACACTTCCCTTTATGGAAAGAGATGTCCTGCCCCCAACTTCCAGTTCATTATAAGTAACCCTGAGGACAATACACTTTTTGGAGGACAGCAGTTTCCTTCTGATGTAGCAGTTTTGATAAACCCATGATTATACAGACTGGGATCAGAAAACGTGCCTTTCAAAACCATCTGTCTGTCTGTCTATTTATATTTTATTTGTCTATCTATATTTTTAGAACTGTGCAATACACATGTACACACAAACATGCATGCACATTTGTATGGATGCATGTACATCAGAGATATATAATTTGGTCTTAAATGCAGGTGAGATTCAAAAATGTGATGCTCACTGTGTAGATTAAATACAAGGTGTAAATACTGCACATAGGCTGGGATGTCTCTGCTCACAATAAAAAGCAGTATGAGGTGGTAAAATGTAAATGAACCATGAGCATATAAATATAACCAGGAGCATGATTAAGAAAGCACAGTATAATGCATCAGACACTAACCCTTCAGTGACTTTACTGCTCTGAAGACCATATGTGTAGCCTTTCTTCAGACCATTGTTATGCCACTGATAAGACCCTTTAAGAAAAACTACATTTGTCATACTGCACCACTGGAATACAGAGCAAGACTAATCTCCTATTGTAGGGTGAGACCCACTGTACCTTCCAGTTTACAGCTCCTGGAAAAGATCAATTTCCCTCAATGCATTAGTTTTGGAGAACTCGCTTTTTATCATATATTGATGAAAAAGGCCACGTCACTTTCCCACATTTCCCCCTTAATTTCTTTGCAAGTTTAGTAGTGCTTTTTTCACAGTTTTCAGTTAACCTGGATGGTGATAAAAATATTTCCTTCATGAAGTACAATGAGCAGGCTTTTTCATTTTTGGGGTATCCAGTGTTCGTGTTTTTCTGTTTACAGACTTTGGAGAAAATAGCTCATCTAGGATCAGCTTCACTGCAGTCCTGCCTCATTATGCAGGCATATGCAAAGTGCCTAACTAAAAAGAAAATGTGTTACATTTAAGAGCTATTTTGACTGTCCAACAGCAATTATTGATACATGCTAGTGATTTGCACAGTTGCCATTTTGCCATTGAATTCTAAACATCTACAATGTGGTGCACTGCATAAGAATATTAAATGCTAATCAGTGCACTGCATAAGAATATTAAATGCTAATCATTGCACTGCATAAGGATATTAAATGAGACAAGGAAATGACCCTGCTTATCTGAGTTGCATACCACACAAGTGAGTAGCTGTCTTTGCCCCATTGTAAACTGCAGACATGCAACACATAGCACAGCACAGTATATTGCATTTCACACCACTGCAGATTTAACATACTACAGGGTACAACATAACCCACACTGGTCACATATTATGATACAGATGTAAAACAGTCATGGTGGGTTTCAGAAACCTTCTGCAAGACAGGACAACAGTAGTTTTATATGCATAACAGTGATGTTTTTAATAATACATGAATAACATTTCTTATACATAGCTATTTTAAACAATCCATAGCATTCTGCATTTACATTTTCAAATCTGACCAGCTGTAATGTACTGGTCATAGTATGTGGTGGAAAGGTATAGTTATAGAAATGCAACCTACAAAATTTACCATTGCAGTATAAAAGCATGTTATGAGTAAGTGATGCGTGATGCTGAATTGCCCCACATCATGGATATAGGCACACAAGTCCATCTTTTAGCAAACGGACATAACGCCTCCACTCTGCCTCCCATCAACACATGCACACACACACAAATGTTCATTGCACAGTAAGGATAATTCTCTCATAAGGCTGCTACATGCTTAGAAATGTATTGGTTAGTGTGGATATTCCGCTTCCAAATTTAGACTAGTGTCAGCCTGAGCCATATTTATGTGCATACATTACAATGATTGTGATAAAGCACCGAGGTCCCAGGGGGCATTGGGTAGAGTTCTACATACATGAGATTCATATTTCAATTGCATTCTAATCACTCTGCAGAGATAATTGTTTACAATACTGTAGATCATTCTGAATCAGTTCCACCCATAATGCACAATTGCATGCATACTCATCGCTCTCTCTCTCTCTCTCTATATATATATATATATATATATATATATATAGTGTTTATACCTATCAATATGTATTACCTATATATAGTTATGGCTTTAAATAAGCACAAAGATACAAGATAGGAGATAAATAGATAAAAAATATATGCAAGCAGATGGATAGACAGAAGCCCAAGTAATTAGCCAGTTAGTGAGAACAGGAGTCTGCTAGTAGAGACTGCAGTTCTTTTGTTAACTAGCGAGAGGCTTATAACTACATACCCTGTGTGGTAGAAGTACGGGGTACAGGCACAGGGATAGTTGCTGTGTGCTGTCATGTCCCTGTATGAAAGTCATGTTTGCATGATTTTAATCAGCTGAATTTGTTCTATGAGTGTGTTGGGCTTCACCAACACTATATCCTGTTATCCCTCCTGTTCTTGATGTTAAAATGTAGAATATCAAGGCACAGTCAAGGCTGGGAAGGTCTGTGGTTTGGAGACCTAAAGGTGCAACTGTATTACTTGTTGATTATGTACCTTTTCTGACCTCATTTGACCATTATTTCCCTCAAACACTAAAGCAATTTATTTTATTTTCATTTACAGTTTAGTAACAGGGTAAGTTAGCTGTCTAATGACACTTTTTAGTCACAACCCAGTACAAAGTACAATTAACTATAAGGTCTGGGAAGGCATAGAATATCAGCATAGTGTTGGTTAAAATATTAGCTAAAAATCATAGAACTGTAAAGATGTTAGAGGGGTATCTTAAACAATGTTTGCAATATGTGCACACAGAAGAATTTGTTTTTAAGTATGGAACAGATTGCATGAAAACCACTTGGGCAGCACAGTGTCTCAATGGTTAGAACTCGTCATCAGTGCCCCAGAGTCCCTGGTTCACACAGTGTCTCAATGGTTAGAAGTAATCATCAGTGCCCCAGAGTCCCTGGTTCACACAGTGTCTCAATGGTTAGAACTAATCATCAGTGACCCAGAGTCCCTGGTTCACACAGTGTCTCAATGGTTAGAACTAATCATCAGTGCCCCAGAGTCCCTGGTTCATACAGTGTCTCAATGGTTAGAAATCATCATCAGTGCCCCAGAGTCCCTGGTTCACACAGTGTCTCAATGGTTAGAACTAATCATCAGTGCCCCAGAGTCCCTGGTTCACACAGTGTCTCAATGGTTAGAACTAATCATCAGTGCCCCAGAGTCCCTGGTTCACACAGTGTCTCAATGGTTAGAACTAATCATCAGTGCCCCAGAATCCCTGGTTCACATAGTGCCTCAATGGTTAGAACTAATCATCAGTGCCTCAGAGTCCCTGGTTCAGACTTAACAGCTGGTCAATGTGTGTGTGTGTGTGTGCGCGCGCGCGCGTGTATCTGTGTGTGTGCATGTGCATTCTTGCATGTGTGTGTGTGTGTGTGTGTGTGTGTGTGTGTGTGTGTGTGTGTGTGTGTGTGTGTGTGTGTGTGTGTATAAGTGTGTGTCTGTGTGTGGACAGCTTCCCTAACAGCATCTATTTCCTCCAGTGTAGAATATGGCATCCTAAATCAGATCAGAAAACTCAAGACCTAACCTTCCATTGGAATTTATTTCTGTGTAATGGGACAACACAGTGTGTAAACAATGATGCATCAGTTTAAGAATTTTTCTGAATAATCTTTGTTTGTTTGTTTGTTTTCATTTTCTAACTATAAGTATCCAGCTGAGCTATAACAACTCCTTTTTAGAGGAGGCCATGGAAGAAATGCTCCAAAATACAAGGTTTATATTGTTTCATAAGAGTAAAAATTTTATGTAACATAATCATAAAATGTGGATGAAACAGTTAAAAATATAAAAATAAATACAAAATAAACATATATACAAGGGAGTCATGAAATGTGTATGCTCTGAAGTGTCACTGGTGCAACAGGTAGCACATTCAGCTTTGGTGCAGAAGGCTGTAGGCTCTCTTTCCATAGCAGTTAGATCGATTGCTGCACTCCTAAGTGAGTTGTCCTTTGGATAAGGGATTAAGTCAAGGACCCATTTGCTTGAGTTGGTGGTAGCTCAGATGAATGTAAAGATCTAACAGCATCCATTCAAAAGGGTAGGGGTCCTTTATTTAACATAACATGAAAAACATTATTTACATATTTACAAAATGTATGCAATTGTAGTGTTTTTATGATTTATCATTTTTTAATAAAATCTTCGTTATTCTTCTTCCATAATTCACCCCTACTCCTTCTTTCACAAACATAATCTGATTTTTCACAGCATATCTGCCAAAATCCATTTCCCATTAAATAAAATTTTATTCAGTTTTTCTTTCCAGATCACCCATATTATATAAAATAAATTAGTATCTACCCTTCTCACATATTCTTTCTTATGATATATCCATACATGATAATATTCATATCTATATTGTCTTCATGCAACTATTTCCAGAGTTTCAACACTTTTTTTTACATTTAAGAAAACACTCTCCCCGGGATTCATTAAGCTTGCTCCATGCGCCAGAGTAGCGTCGGCGATCTAGCGCCAAATATGGCTGTCGAGCGATTCAGGTAAGAGCTGTTTCCATGTGCACTACCAGCGTATGCCAGAGCTGTGCAGCTTCCGGCGCATGTATGCTAATTACCCCATGTGCAGCAGTGTAGCATGCAAATGAAGGTATATAGTGATTCATGAAGTTGTGCAAGTGTAGCATAAGCATGTAGAAATGTAAACCAAAAAAAATGGTTTACATGTTGTCAAACATAGAATCGGAGCCATGAAAGCAAACTAAACTTATGTGTTATAATGTTACTATATGCCAATGGCTAAATATATAGCCAATGGCATAAAACAACAAGCACAACATATAAAAAATAACATTTCATGGCCACACCAACGCAAAGTAAAATTGCAGTGCATTGGTGCGCAAACGTGATCATAATGAAAATATATTTAGATGTCATAAAACTGTAATGTAACACAATTCATGATATCCCCATAATAGTCAATGGCATGCATGCTACACCACAACCATGGCGCAAGGGTTGCTAAGGGTCTGTGACAGTGTTCCGTGTGGTAACTAGCAATTAGCAGTCAATGCCATGCAAATGAGTCAAGTAATACTGAATTGCAAACGTCCCGCCGGCGTAAGGATGTACCACATGGTGTAGCATTACAACACCGAGGAGTGGTCTGGAGGTAAACATGACATCAAGAGAGGGGCGCGCCACCGTATCTGTAAGAACATTGAATCATTGCTATTCCATGTTGGGTGTTGCTAAGCAAAGCTGCAGGATAGGGGTGTGGAAGTAGCCATAGCTTTGCTTAGCTGAGAGCACACAAGGTAACTGAAAGTTCATGTGAACATGGATGAAAACACGCACGAAACCCGGTAAACAAATGTGCGCGGCGTGCACCACAGCTGAAACAGGAAGGATACGGGAAGACAATAAGGAAATGCTGCAGCATGGTAATTAGAGTACAAATTAGTAATTAACACCTAGAAACTTGCAATGCGCCATAGACAACAGCTAACAAGGCTGCTAGCAGCTACCTGCAGAACAGGAAAGGGGAGGTGCTGTACAGCTTAGAAAAGAGAACTGTCACAGCAGAACAAAGCAAATTTGCTGTAGATCAGCTACATAACACATTTCCAAACACAATCCTGGGTTGTGGAAGCACAAAGCAAGAAAGGTGGCAGCTGGATGCATGCCTGACAATGGGAGATGAATTAGGTTGAAAATAGAAGTAAAGCGCAATAGATGAATCACGGCAAACAAGCATAAGTCAACACCAAAGGCCCCACAATAGCAGTACCTGCTGTAAAACCAATAATTAAGATACCCTGCAGCTGGAATAGCACAAACACACCCAATTACATCAGCATCATCCTTGCACAATAGTATAATGTGTGAAAGCCCCACAAACACACTTGTGTATTCCCAGACACTCTGCACCATTGGTGTATACAGATGGGGAACTTTTAATATGTATATGTTAGCAGCTGCCATAGCTTTGATTCACCAGCATGTGTTTAAGACTGACGGTGGTGTGGAGGATGATACTGACAACCATCTCAGGCACCGGAGGAAGAGACGAGCGTTCAGACCCAGGGTAACCTACCAGGGGCTACATGATCTGGAGATAGTAGAGCGTTACAGGGTGGACAGGGACATCATACAGCAACTTGTTGACCTGTGCCGGCCACACCTCAGAGCCAGAAGTAATAGAGGGGAACCCATCCCAGTGGACACGAAGATATGTCTAAGGTTGAGAATACTAGTCACAGGTACCTTCCAAAGGCCAACTGGGGATATCATGGGGATCTCACAGGCATCAGCATCTAGGGTACTCCATCAGTTCCTGGATGCCATGTTACCACATGCCAATAAGCACATACACTTCCCCGTGAACACTGGAGGAGTTGGCCAGCAATATACATCTCTTCCACACGGTGGAAGAGATGCATATTGTTGGCCAGCAATATGCATCTCTTCCACTGTGTGGCGGACTACCCAGAGGTACTGGGTGGAACAGACTGCATGCACATACACATCAAGTCACCACCCTGTGAGCAGGGTAGGCGCTACATAAACCACAAGGGATTCCCCTCCATCAACTTCCAGGTCATGTGCAATGCCCAGGGCATTATCATGGATGTGTGTGCTGGCAGTCCTGGAAGCTATCATGACTCCTACATCTGGCATGCCTCACAGCTGTATCAGGTATTTTCCAGGGGGGTCATCCCATATGGCCACCTGGTGGGGGATACTGGCTATGCACTGGAACCGTGGATGATGACACCCATCAGAAATACACGCACAGCCACGCAAGAACACCATAATGAGGCACACGCAGAAACCAGAATCATCCTAGAGTGCACGTTTGGGATGCTGAAATCACGGTTCCGTTGCTTGGACATATCTGGTGGAGCCTTGCAGTACTCTTCAGGAATATGTGCCCACATCTTCATAGTATGTGCCATGCTACACAATATGATCCTGCAGAAACAGCTGCAGCAGGGACAGAATGGTGAAGGCCCTCACAGCCCACCACCACTGCCAAGGGACCCACAGGCACGGGGGGCTCAGACCACGACCACCCTGTGCTAGCCCCAGTAGACAGACAGAGGTGTGCCCAGTATGCCCATGCCTTGGCAAAGAGGGAATGTATAGCACACACACACGCACACTGACAGTGTAGACACTCATGGACTGACACCCTTCTCCACCTGCACACACAGCAAACATGTATGGCACACACACATGACCACCTGTAAATTGTCATGTATAGGTGGTCTACTGCGTGCATCATACATAGGTAGCCCTCAACTATTGTGCACACAACCGCCATTGGCACAAGGTAAGTCAATACCTGAACAGTATATTAAGCTATCAGCATGTGTCCATACTGTATGTACAGGTTCATAGATACATAGGTAGGTACATGCCCAACTGCCAAGGTCACTCATAAGCATAGGCAAAACATGTCTGCTGTCACCACCCCATCGATCATCTAACTGTCCCTCTGTGGAGCAGAGCCACTTGCGAGATCCCTAGGGTGTAGCTACTGTTCACCACCCACTTTGCAAGGATTCCCCGGAGTGCTAATGAAGGGTTTTGTATAATGTAATCAGGGGGTGTGTTTCCAAATAATGGGGAGTATCCCTGACAGGAATCTTCACAGATGTGTACATGTTACATAGTATACTTTAAACACAGCTTGCATATATAGGTAGTTCTCCACAGAATAATAAACATGTGGAACACACAACCGCTGAAATGTGCGTTTATCACCCTTGCACTACCAGTGCCTGCTCTGAGAGATAAAATATCACTGCCAGGATTAGAACACGCAACCATGTACACATTCATCACAATAACATACCACTAAGCTACCTGAGATGTACCAATGGCAGTCGTGTATTCTGAAAGGATAAAACACAAAAGGTAGGAATGTGTTGAAATAGGACAAACCGGCATGTACACAATGAAAGGTGTATGTTATACATATATATATATATATATATATATATATATATATATATATATAAATATATATATATATATATATAGAGAGAGAGAAAGGGAGAGAGAGAGAGATTTGTCGATATACATATATATGTAGATATATAGATAGGTTAACAACATCTACATAACCATGGAGGTACATATAAATGGGATACCTACCACATACTGACTGCTTTACATACTGACGCACGTAATCCCAAGGCTTAAGGTCCAAAAGAACACAGTACCAAAACACCAGATGCACGAGGTGTAATCTCACGATGTTAATGGACAGTTAGTCAGTGCTTCTGGTGTTGCGGTTTGGGTAGGTTACTGTGTGTATGTGTGTTTCTTAGGGCTGTAGTGTGTGTAAGTGTGTGTTCTGTGTGTGGTGTGTGTTGGGGGACTGTAATGTGTGGTTGTGGGTTAGCTTTGTGCATCTGTTTGCACGATTTAGGATGTAGAATATTAAAGTAGGGGGTGGTGTGTCGGGCGCAGACACCTACATGGGGTGTGTAGGGGGGCTTGGCCACATGCTCATACGTAGTGTAGGATGGTTTGCTTGGATATGTTGGGTAGCAGTGTGTCTGTTTGTACATGTGTGTGTTCCATGTTCATGTTACCTTTGCGAGTTACTATCGATGTCAGTAATGTGGGGTATGGGTGTCTGTTCCTGGGACTGTGTGCGTCAGAACACTGTGGTTTTGGGATTCCATACGTCTCCAATATGCAGCGGTTAAAGTGTTCACATATGTGTATAACATAGACCATAGCAATCACAATTTCCACCACTACCAACCTTTATGAACAAAGGATATGGAGAGTATATGCCTATACACCATTACAAATATGTGCTATGGACATGAGCCAATGATAGTGTTACCACCTGTTACACTTTGCGAGGGACACTCCCTCTTTGGGCAGTTGTGTCCTGATCAAATACATGGCAAATGTCCTGGGATTGTAGGACATAATTATGTCCCATATGTACTGTAATAGTTGCATAAAATAGTTATTTCTGTATCTAAAGTACCTACATGGTACAGGAAACAGGATAAGCTACTAAACTGCTAGAAGAATAAGCTTATAATTAGGCAAGAAAGGAAAGTTCTATCCCTTGTACTGACCATGTGTTTGTGTCGGCATGTAAAATCAGATGTGTGTCCCGAAAAGTACCCACTATGCACATATGAAAAGGTGGCAACCCTAGCCAAAGAGGGTCAGTCACCGACACAACTACGATGACTGCAAATACCTATGACAGAAATACACAGCTATCATGTGACAACACGTTATTACATTCAGATGTATTACCGAAGGGATTCAAGGACTAACATCACCTGCATGCTATACAGAAACCACATAACAGTGCCTTAATGAATCAGCATGCAAATAGCATTGTATTAGTCCACAAAAGGATAGGTGTTCAAATAGGGAAGGAACCCTCACGCACATAGCGATTATGTATAAAAGCAGTTCCTACACACCTGCATTTGCTAAGCACACCCACTAACATCACTCCCACACCCAAACATATTACAATACAAACTGTAATAACATCACAAATCATTCACACACTGTACAACATCTGCAGAAGCCTTAACATACCTTGTCAGAGACACACTAACATGGCCCTAAGTGAAATAGTGGCTGTTATACAATGGAACAGCTGCTGATGTAATAGGGTTTGTTTGCACTAATCCCATTTCAGAGGGTTGTGCGTACACCGGGATGTGTTAGCAATTAGTGAGTAACAGCACAGTGTGCTACACTTGTACACCAAATCAAGGATGTCTGGTGAGCACACTGTACACCACATAACAGTTCATGCATAGTCATACAGCCTTGAGCTGGCCAAACATCCTTGCCAGACTTAAACATCTGCAGAAGTATCAGGTACAAACAAACCCTGCATAAGTAGCACTGTTCCGAAATATAACAGCTGTACTCACATGTAGAACTAAATCATCTAGCCATTACACACAGTCCACGGGAGTCATTAAGCTAATATATCTCTGTGTGTCTCCATATAGCTGTTGAAATATATTGCAATAACACATCTAGGCCATCTCCCTCGAAAGTAAGGCAAACGGACAACACCCAAAAGGAATACTCACTTATACACCACTGTTGCCATGGTATTGGCTAATGGAGTAGCTGCACAGCTGATGTGCATCCAATTAACTACTTTGGAACAGCAATTGGTGGACAGGATACCACATGTTACCGATATGTACCTAGAAAAGGATGGGTTATCACACATTCAAACCATCCGTATATACCAGCGGAACATTACAAATAACATTGAAACACAAACCGAAAAGGATTAATTCAACTGTTAACGATACATCGGGTTACTAATAAGGTATGTAGAACAGTCAGTATGTCTGTGTATGTAGTACTATTCTGTAGTATTTAAAGTGCATGCAATCCATATAGTTAAAACAGTTATCTTGTAGTGATGTATTGTTGAGCATAGCCACACTTGTAGTATTTGTGTGTACTGCTGTAGGTCACAAGGCAAACACCGCATATACCACAAGGGATGCTATATAAGGGCTTTGAACAGAAATACTCCTCACCAGCTGACGTCAGTGGCAGGGTTGGTCCAACAAGTATGTGCTATAAGTGGGGATAGTATATGTTGATATATTGTAAATGTAGCCATATGTATGGGTGTAATACAGAGAATAACATGTGGAAGGTTGGGCCACTGTGCAAGTATGTTTTGCATTGTGGGATATTGTGCCAATAACTGTGTAATGTACAGTATTGTAGGCAGATATGTATTACAAGCTACATAGCATTACTGTAATGGTAGGCAAACATTAGTTATGTCAATTGGCATTTACAATACACAATAACAGGATACATATGTCTTTTAGTGAGCCGACAGTTTATCAGCATGCTAGCAAAGTAAAATGGAAGATCTATATAACTATCTATGCACATAAGACATGTAATATGTGCAAAGGTAGGTACTAGGCTTTCTTACCAAGGGTATCTGTAAGCCTAGCTAGCATGTGTTATCTTTTGCCCCCCCCAATAGGTTGGTTCCCTGTGCCTCTGAATGGCAGAGCCAATAGTTCCCTGTGCCTCTGTCCAGCAGAGCCACTGCAGTGATCCCTGGGTATATGTGTCTCTCCCATCCACATGTCAAGGTTTCCCTTGAAGAGTGCTCATGAGGGGCCCTGCCTGATGTACATTGGAGTCACGTTCCAAAGCATAGGGAGTGTCCGGGTCAGGAATCTATCCATTCAGCACATCCTACTCATCGTTGTGGTTAGGTGTATATCCCTAGAGCATGTGGCAGTCAGGGGCTTCTGTTTAGGTGGAGCATATCCAGCAATACAGGGTTGGACATTGGCCTTGTATGTCAAGCAGAGATCACCTGTGAGTATGCGGTAGGCAATTGAGTACAGCTGGAGTTTCGTAGGTTGGGCTGCATAGGTCATCTGTTTGAGGTCAGTAATCATCTTTGTGTGGTACTGGTGTAGTCTTCCAAGCTGTTGCAGTTGTCTTGTAAGGTATATCCCAAATGGGGTGTTGTATCCTTTAATGGGTCTGATATGACATATGTAGAGTCACAATGGCCCCTCTGATCTGGATGCGAACCCATTAGAGATTAGAGGGGGCATGTAGAAGGATATTCTAATCACCTTGTCATTATGGGTATTGAAGGAGAGATTGCTATCTACTGGTGTTTCTGGATCCCATATTACCTTTTTTGTATGTAGGGGACTAGCGCCTATGTGGTAGCCTGCGGGTAATTAGTTATATCCAAAGGGGATGACTGTGCACTTTTAGGGATTCAGCTTGATGCCATGATATTAACACCAGGTATCCATCTCAGTGCGACCCCTCCAGAGGGTGTCTGTAACATCTGGGGAAACAATTATGTCCCCTAGTTTGCAGTCATCTGAAAACCTTTTCAGCCAAAGCCCTCCTATGCTTGTCTGTACATCAGAGAAGTATATATCGAACATGAAGGGTCCTATGACTGAGCAGTGGGGGGCGGCAGTTGTAACTGGTATACAGTTGGACCTAGGGTATGCAACTCCCACTGTGTGTGTTCTGTCCGTGAGCCACTTTGCAAACCATCACATGATGTAGGGGTTAATGTTCAGGCGGATAGGTATGTTGATAATACCAGAAGGAGGAATGGTGTTGAAAGCCTATGAGAGATCTAGGTAGTTTGTGAGGACCTCCTTACCCTCATCTAATGCCTTGGTAACTGTCTCTAAGAAGCCCACCAGGTTTAGGAGGCATGGTCTGGCCTTAACAATGCCAAACAGGGAGGGGTCAAAGGTTGGGAGGTACCCAATGTCTCTGTGACAGTGATTCATGATGTGCACCATAGCCTTGCAAACCAGGCTAGTCAGGCCTATAGGGAAATAGGTCCCGTGGTCCATTGTGGCACCACCTTTGTGGAGTGGGATAACTATTGCTGTGTGCCATTCAGGGGGCACTATGCCCGATGTGAGGCTATTATTGAACATGGTGCATAGGTGAGGAGACAGTACAATCCAAAGTTCATGTAAAATGCAGCCTGGGATGTTGTCCGGACCCATGGATGCTGTGATATTTCCTTTAGAGTGTGCAGCTTTGAGAGGGATCTGCCAGGATGTTGCCAATATCAATTGTTTCTGTAATGTTCGTGCCTTTGTGCTGTAACTCAGAGCAGATCTGGTTGTTGACATCGAGGCTTTGTGGTTGTTGTTGGTATTAGTTGCATTATAATTTTTGTAGCTAGCTTTGGAGGATCTTATAAGGGATCTCACATTCTTACTGAGGCTAGCCAGGGGTCTCCTCCACTCATGGTATTGTACTCTCATTTGCAACAGTGTCTTCCTCCTGTAGTACAATATGTTTATGGCAAGGTACCACCAGATTGGTTTAGTTAATTATGAGTATAGTGTCCTAGTTCTGTTTGGGATAGCACAAGTCATGCACTCCTGTAAGTGCTTATAGAGTGCATTTGTGTAGGATTCAGCAGTTGTAACAGTACTGTCCATCTGCATGGGTGTCATGACGTCCACCACATCTGCCTTAAGAAGCATGTAGTTGGCCTTGTAGACATATTATACTGTGGTTCCCTTAATGGGGGGTAGGTGCAGGATGTGGATATCAATGGTGTTCAGCACATGGTCTGATCGGACCAATGAGGAGTTGGCTTCACGTATGGAGCACCAGTCACTTATGTTGGTAATGACTAGGTCTAGGATATTGTTGCCCCTGGTGGGTGTGTGGATATGTTGAGTCAGGGCATTGGTGTTTATGAATTCCAAAAACCATTGAGCTAATGTGTTGGTACACGAGTAATTTTCCCAGTTAATGGTGGGGTAGATACAGTGAGGCTTATATGATGAGTGTGGTGTTGTGCGACTGTGTACCTTCTCTACATGACAGTCAGTATCAGGCTTGGTTGGAGAGACCTTTACCTCCAGTTTGGCTAGAAGAGTGCATCTCTCACAGGTTGTAGTGTTGGGTGGTAGGTGGAGAGGCTTGTCTGTGTACATGAGGCAATGTGTACATTGCCTCAAGAAGTCCAGATTCATCAGATAGACAGGTAAGAACACTGGTCATTGACTCTTGGACATGCCTAAATATAGAACTATATTCACCTAGGTAAGTGAGGAAAGTGAGTACAACAATTACATTACTCTACGCAAGTGAGAAAAGTATGTACAAAACCTGTTCACCCTTACCTGTACGTGATGTGGAAGCTTGAGTGCTATAGTAATCATTAGCTTACGTACTGTTTACAAGTCCTGAAGAAGTGCTTAGCATGAATAAGCAATCCAGATAGGGTCTTGGATAATATAAAAACACGGCCCCCTCCCCCTAACAGGTACATAAGCATATATCCATGTACACCACAGTGCCCCTGTACCCACAACTATGCGGGTACAAGCTGCACTCAGTCTGCATGGGACCTGCCCACATCACAGGTTGTATCATACACATATGGCAAAACAAGATGCTCTCCACTTAAACATCATGTAAAACATAGTTCCATGTTAGGTTATGTACACACTGAATGGTGCAGACTAACAGGTATCACAACCCACAAAGGGGGAGACACCACTGATAATGGGAAGTACTGCACTACTACCCTGCTGAGTCTGGTCTGGAAGGCTATGAACCTTGATCACTTAAGTGATGTCAGCAGTACAGATGTAGATGACAGTATGGTTGATGTCACACTGCATATCATTACCTTGCCAGGTCATAGGACATCATCACCCATACTGTGTACCACCTACACTCGGTATACTAGATGTACATTCCTATGTCACAGGAGTGTTTTGCAACAGGACTGCTGGCAGAAACAACACTACAGAAGGTGTCTGAATAATATGTGATCATCACACCAGTGGCAGCTACAGTATGTCAGGGTTAATGAATTCTATTCCCCCTCATTGTAGTCCATACCTCACAGACAAACAAAAGGCATCTGCCTATTGAAGTATGCGAATGACTATGACCTAGGAGCAATAGCTGACTCGCATTGTCACCCCTATGTTAATAACCCTGTACCCTTGAACTACCACCTAGGCAGCAGTCATCATAATGGACACTTGTGTGTGAGGGATGCAGCTGGGCAGTTGTCTTTCCTGTGATAGCTACGTAACCACACCTGTCAGGGAGTCATATGTGGCAACCCTAATAATAATAGGGTGCTATTCATGAATATGGAGATTATTGTCCAGCCATACAGACCACTCAAGTGACCCATATCAGATCACATATTTCCTTTAAGGGGTATTGGCCATGTGCAGATGGCCTACGCCAGCCTTCCCATTCCCCATCTCCACTATGTAGCATGATGCATACCGTGAATAAATCCACGTCCAACCCAGTGATGTCGGACATGCTACACATACTCATCCTGATCTCGAACACATACTTCATGGACATCTACCTACCACATGCTGGACAGATCCTTGTCTCATACACTTGACATAGTCCTGCCATACTATGCATTCCTGTCCGTCAAAGCTGCACATCGCTCCCCTCTCAGACATGGTGTGATGACTGCATGGTAATGCATGGTATATGTATCATTAACCCTGTGGATCAGTAATGTGGCACTGCTCCACCTGGCCCCACAGACCTGCCTGTCGGCTACTGCCAGGTAACCTTTCATCCTAGATGCATACATGGTCCATGGCATATAGCCCACTAGTTGACTTTGACTGTACATGCCATAGTTGATATCCATCCCTGCAAATACCATCTGGCTAGCCAGTGTCCCATGTGTATCACATGTGCAACACAGGTGATACATGGCAGGATGTTGAATCACTGTACAGTCCCATGCAGATGTATATGGCAGAACACATACATGTAAAACCTTATGTGAGCATGTCTGCAGGGTCACAGGTCATGTCTGTTAAGGCAGTGTAAGTCCTTATATGTGACATATACACTGCATCAAGGTCAACTGCATTAATGTGGACACATCCAGCCATGTGCTGATAGGTAGGAACACCAGTACAGGCAAACAGACATGCCCACATCAAGACAGCAACAACATGGAGTATGAGCAATGTAATCAGGTGACGCACACACACCCACATACACAGACACACACACAGACACACACACACACACACACACACACACACACACACACACACACACACACACACACACACACACACACACACACACACACATATATGGTGATAATATCCACTCAACATTGAGTGTCACATGTGTGTGACACAAACACGTCAGTGTCATGTAGGTTTGCAAATACAACTATTTAAACTGAATTAATGCGATACACATGTATGTTCAGCTATAGCTCTGTATGTCTCTGAGGTACTGTGACCTGTCTCCATCATTTTGTCTTCCAGGTATGCAGCGTGCAAGGCTTCCCCCTTTTACATGCTTGGAGGATGAGGCCTTCATCCCATACCTACTCGATAATCACAGCATCCTGTTCAGCCATGTGCCACAGGATGCACAGCAGCGGGATGCCCTGTGGATGAAACTTCGCAGGAGGGTTAATGATGTGGGTGGCCACAACCACACATACCAGCAGGTGCGCAAACACTGTACAGACCTCATTAGATGGGTGAAACAGCGTGCAAATGCAATCACCAGGGAACAAGGTGCAACAGGTGGTGGACCACCAATCCAGCCCCCACTCACACGTACCAAGGAGCTACTGTCCAACCTGGGGACACCTGCAGAACCACATCCACAAGCCTTAGCTGATATTGTGGAGGTGGGTGTCTCTCAACCACTGAGCCTGGAGTTGCCTGGTAAGTCAGTACTGGACGTATAACAACTATATTCCATACAGCTGCATGTGTCACTGTACAATATGTAATGTAACATCATATGCAAGGCATGTATACACACATGCCGCATACTATAGTATGCTACTCTGTGTATGCACACATGTGCATACACCATAGTATAGTCTAATGTACTGGTGTGTGTGTGTGTTATGCACATTGCTCCCTGTAGCCTTTATACAGGGGTGGATTATGCTCATACTACTGTGTTACTCCTATATAGGTACCTCTGGCATTCTGCGGCGACAGCAGCCCATTGCAGGTGAGAGTGTTATTATTTATCGGGAACCGTAATGCACAAATCTATCTGCCATGTGGCCATTCACAGCATGTACACATAAAGTATGGTCCTGTCACAATATACAGGTCGGACTTGCAATGCATCACAATGACTATCCATGTGCCACACTTGCAAACTCTGTGTATCATCTCACCAACATGAATCCTCACAAACTTTATTGCCAGATGTGTTGACAGCTGTGCATACAATGGTGGAGGTGCTGTTCACTTTTGGAATGTACAACAGATCTGATATACACATGTGGTGAATACAAACAGTACTACACAGTGGGCTGGAGTATGGCCAGCACACAGGTTTCACTGGTGTGGATCATAGCCCTGTGATGAATGTCACACAATGTGATGTGCTATCTTGACATGCCTATGCCATCTATTGGCCTGGCTGCTACACTGCCTACCTAACCTGAAATCATATCCCACATACCACCTTTTATCTGCATAACTCTGTTGTCAGTGGAGCATATATGTCATATGGGGCAACACAGACACGTAAAATAGATGTCCATCACTATAATTTGGACAACACATGTGCACACATAGCCATGGAGGATGGCCAGAGACGTGGAGCAGTACACACAGTAGAAGTGTTGTGCTTGTGTGTACACCCTGTCCTACAGTGGCTACACAAGGTTCGGCCATGGCCTTTGTATAATGGCCATAATGTAGATGTGGAATACTAGACATCCTACAGGCGTGTGTACATCTTGTGTAGGCGTAACATCAATCCACCACATAGAATGTGTTGAACATCTTGAGGGTGTTGCAACATGAAAGCAGTCACCTGTACAGTATCCACCTCAGGCCACAGATACAGTACATTTCCATTGCTGGTGATGGACATAAATGCCATACTAGCTCCGTGTGTGTGTGTGTGTGTGTGTGTGTGTGTGTGTGTGTGTGTGTGTGTGTGTGTGTGTATGTGTGGTACACAGATGTCATGTGGAACATGGTGTACCGATGTGTTTGCCATGTCTGCGCATAGTTGTCAGGCTGCAGCAATATGGTTGCAGATGTGCAGGGGTGTCATCTGTATACCTATCAGTGACCTGTGTCACAACTTCCACATCATGGTTTAGTGTGTATACACCTCAGTGACGTGGGTCACATTCCACAGTATATATGTATTGTATCTGAACACAATCATGGCTATGAACCTTGTCTGTAACTCACACTGTGTAGCACTAGAGACTCTCATGATTCCCTGCAATGGCCATTCATATCAGCTAAATTTGCAGTATATCTGTAAGGTGGACAGACAACACTGAATTGGTACACCATTGCCCCACTGTATATTTGACAGGACACCATTGTGTTAAACATGTATGCATGTCATTGCACACGTCAGCAGATCACATGTCATACTACATGTGATTATCAAGGTCATATGCCACACATCAAGCTGGTCCACATGGTGTAACACAGGGATGTATGCTAACCACTACTATGATTGTGTAATTTGCATGCCATCTGCTATCACACATTCATGCTGTTGTGTGCAACCTAGGGATGTATGATAACTACCACTATTATTGTCTGCGCTGCATGCCATCTGCCATATCACATGCATGTTGCATGCCTTTTGTCATATCACATGCATGTGTGTGTGTGTGTGTGTGTGTGTGTGTGTGTGTGTGTGTATGTGTGTGTGTGTTTGTGTGTGTGTGTGTCTATTGTATAGATTGTAATGTACAGTTCTTGTCTGCCCTCACAGGTGATGTAGGTGCATTGCCCTCCTGCGGTACATCAGATGTTAGTGTCCCCACAGACTCTAGCAGTGATGATGAACGTATGATTGTGTCACAGGCAGAGTTGTCAGGGGCTGAAACTGTGCCATTTGTTGCAATTCCATCTAGATCCACCTCATCCCCGCACACAGATCCCATACCTGCACATACCCCATCACCAGTGGCCATAGAGGAAGGACAGTTGGCGCATGGTAGCTTGGAACATGAAAGTGTAGGGGCTATGGAAGGTGTGCCTGCACACCATGGTGTCAGCCAAACTACTGGTGGTGCCCCACACAGGCATGTGGCCAGTGCTGCTCGTAGGAGGACCTCTGGCTAACATGCTCCTGCACAACAGAGCACAGCAGCTGGTGTCACCAGACGCATGTTTCAGGCTGTAATGGAGGCACAGGCACATGCTGAATGGTGCAACAGAGAAGATCAGAGGCTACAGAGGGCTGCTGTCTGTTCTTTAAACAACAGCATCCAGGCAATGGTAAATGCTCAGCAGCAGATTGCCGATGCTTTGGATAGATGGTTGGGTGACATGGTTGGAGTCCTTGACCATGGCATGACAATCCGCGAGCATGAGCTGTCTGTGTTGGAGCATCTGGTAGGAGTGAGGCATCAGGCACGTGGACGTAGGCCTGCTACATCACCTGTGTCAGGTCTACGTGTATGAACTACCTCACATGCCCACTCCCATAGTGGCGGTAGCAGCAGCAGTGCATCTGGTGCTGTGCTGTCCACACCACGACACAGCAGGCCACGTGCAAGTGGCCCGGTATGGTCCCAACAGGGACACAGTTCCAGTGGACTAGTGACATCAGACAGTACCCAATCTGCACCTCTGTCTGGTAGTGCCCATGCAACCCTGGCAGGCACAGGTCACATGTCCATGGCTGGACACTGTGAAGAAAACTGTCACCCCACCTACATTAAGATATGGTGATGATGTTAATAACCCAGTAAATATTTCCTGTGATGCTTCAAAATTAAGTTATTCTTCAAGAAGGCAGACCAGTAGCCTGTGCATCTAGAACCTTACTCAAACTGAAATGCAATATGCTCAGATTGAGAAAGAACTTTTGGCAATAGTATTTGCATGTTCAAAGTTTCATGATTATATCTATGGTCGAGTTATTTAGACTGAAACTGATCACCAACCTCTAGTTGCTATTCTAAAAAAGCCTATGCATTCAGCTCCAGCGAGATTACAAAGAATGATGCTCAAATTGCAAAAGTACAACTTCAAAATGGTCTATGCAAAAGGCAAACTTATTTATCTGGCTGATACCTTATCCAGATCAGCCAGAAATACAACGGAACAGCAATGTTGAATGGCCGTCAAAGCAATCTAGTATACCATCTGAAGTGCAAACCTATTTTCCTTACAGAGATGAGATGTTGATGGAAGATGGCATTATTTTCAAAGGTCCTATAATTGTTGTTTGTGCTTCGTTACAACATGAATATATCCAGATTTTGCTTTGTGGTCACCCAGGTTCCGAATCTACCCAAAGAAGGGTGAGACAACTAGTATTTTGGCATTCTCTAGTAAAAGACATTGATAAAGTACTTTCTTCTTGTTCAGTATGCAATAGTACTAAACCGCATTTGCAAAGAGAAACACTTCAGCTAAATCAAGTTCCTGAACTACCTTGGTCAACAGTAGCCACTGATATATTTGAGTAGAACAATCAGCATTACTTAGCATTGGTAGACTCTTATTCGAACTGGTTTGAGATTGCTTTACTACTTAACTTAACATCCACTGCTGTTATCACTAAGTTGAAACATCATTTCTCAGTCCATGGTAGTCCACACAAAGTTATTTCTGACAACGGTACTCAATTTATTAGTTAGTTGTTTCGTAAATTTGCAAGAGAATGGGACTTTGTACGTGTTACTAGTCGTCTAGAATATCCACAGTCAAATGGTCTAGCTGAATGTGCAGTACAGAGTGCAAAGCAATCACCTGAAAGGTCAAAGCATGACAATACTGATGTCTTTTTGAATTTACTCAATCTCAGAAACATACCCCATGATGATATACTTGGCTCACCTGCTCAGAGACTTGTATCCAGGCAAACCAGAACAACATTACCTATTACTTCCAGTTTGTTGAAGCCTAAAGCTAAGAACAGCAGAATCATGAGAGCCCAATTATTCAAGAAGCATTCTATCCAGAAGTCCAGCTATGATAAATCAAGCAGACTTCTTTGTCCATCAAAAGAAGGAGAGTGAGTGAGGATACAAATGGCAAAAGGTTTCGACCGGATTGATCAAGTAACGGGTATATGTACCGAGCTGAGATCCTACATCATAGAATCTGAGGGTGTGGAGTACAAGAGAAATCGCGGACATCTTCTTCCTGTACCAGAATCGATATTGCAGCATTGTTCCTGTGATGCAGACTCTAGATCTCAGAGCAATCCAGTCAATGTTCCTGTTGCAGAACATGCCTTAACTTCTACTTCCATTCCTGATGATGTTCCTGATGTCCCTAAGGTTGAACATTCAGTAGAGACAGTCCCAGTTGCTAAATCTGATTTGAAATTTTATTATGTCACACGGTTTGATCGTATTTCGAGACCTAGTGTGAAATACACAGCAACCTGGACTTGATTATATATATATATATATATATATATATATATATATATATATGTGTGTGTGTGTGTGTGCATCTAGTTATGTATAATTGCACAACAAAGAATTATTTGTATTGATTGCATGTCAACTGATGTTGTCAATATTGCATGACCTACTTCTCAAACGAGAGGATGTAGAACAGTGTGTGTGTGTGTGCGTGTGCTGTATCTGTAAGAAGCATTTCAAGGACTGAACATGCTTAAAATAACAAGCATGTGCTAGCTTCAGTGGCATTTTGAGAGTGCAGCCAGAGAGTGAGCATGCATGAGTGCAATAGCTAGTTTGTATATAAGTGTACCTGAGTTAAAGTTATTAAGCCTCATTCCTGATGTGTTTGTACATAATAAAGCTACTTGAAAAGAACCCACGAAGACTCGTCTATTACATCCTGACTAGACAAGGAACAAAAACTAAAAGCCAAAAAAATGCCTCATTATTCCCTTTGGCAAAGAAGTAGCCCCTGCTAATTATGATATAGATAGCACCCTTCTAATCTCAAACCCAGTGGTGTGAGACTTGGGAACACAAGTTGATAGCAATCTAAACTTTGATCATCATGTGTCCATAGTGGTAAGGAAAGCCTTCATTTTTGTGCATCGAGTAAATAAGGAAATCGCATCCAAGGCTAAGGAGGTTATATCTCCAGTATACTCAATCCTTATCTGACCACTAATTGAATACAATGCTGTCTTCTGTATGTATCTCACCAGACACCTGCAGGAACTGGAGAGACCACAGAGGTTTCTAACCAAGAGAATCCAGGGCCTCCAAAACATGACTTACATGAAAAAACTGAAAGCCCCTGTTACTGTAGTCTGTATCATACAGGCTTCTGAGAGGCAACCTGTGCCTAGCCTACATTGCAGTATCTGACTCTGCCAGAATGGAAATGCTACACATAGCAAATCAAATGGGACAAGAGTCACTCACTCTGGGGATCTCAGCCTAGCCTTTGACATTAGCAAAGCATGTTGGAGAGACAGATATATCTACCAGAGATTGCTACTTTTCTGGAATAAGCTTCCACTTCACGTGAAGTAGAGCTCCTCAATGACCCTATTTAAGCCCAATCTTGACAACTGGATGGGTGACCATAAATTCATCATGGGGGTGGCACCCATATCCCTCATGGACAGGGGTAGTCGTTGCTGATCATAGAATCACTCATCTAACAATGGCCATCTAACTATGGAAACCAGTGTAGATTAGGTAAAGTGTAGAAAACACTTTTTATTAAAGCTTCCAGATCTAAGTATGAACTCAACTTGGAGTCAATGGTTGGAAGTAATGAAAAGCTATTATTTAATTAAATCAGAAAACTGAAAGGGAAAACTTATGAATGTAATATGCTACCAATAACAATGAAATGATCACATAGCTAGTGGGTATATATAGTAAATGTGATTGCAGACAAATGTTTCTGCAAACTTCACAATAATCTAGAAATGTGTCAGCCTACTATAGTGAGAAAGGGAGACATCCTTTATAACTGTGCACAGTCAAATTTAAAAACTCAAGTTCCATGGGATCAAACAGCACAAGTAGTTTCCTACATAAAATCAAAGAAAACCTAACTAAACCCAGAATCAATCATGTTAAACTAAATGTTAGCCTATGGACATGTCCGTGACCTATCTTGAGACAAGCACCAGTGGTACCAATTCACAAAGAAGGGGGCCACATCAGCCTCAAGCAATTTTAGACCAATCAGCTTGACCAGTATGCTATGTAAAGTCATGAAAAAGTCATAATGGAGATTGTCCAAAATGACACGGGGAACAACTGTTCGATATGGAAAAGCATGTTTTTGATAAGGGGAGGTAACAGCAGCAATTAATGAAAGCCATAATGCTTATCTTGATCTGGTCAAGGCATTTAACACTATGCCACAAAAGGGAATAAGCAAAAAATGAAAAGCATTAAAAGTCAAATTATATGTAATCAATTGGTAAAATACCGGTTAACCAACGGGATGCAGCAAGTTAGGATGTTACCTGTCTGTCCCAAGGAGAAAGTTATCAGTGAGCTGTGTACTGAAGTTGCTTAAATATGGACTAGTCTTAAATATAAAAGTTGGAACGGATAATGAATAACAGAATATACTGATGATTGCAAACTGGACAACATAATTACTTCAGTGATAAGTGGCAATGTTCTTCAAAGTTAATCACAAAACATACACACTTTGTACATTAGAAATGATTTACCAGTAATGGTAATATTAATCATTTATAATTTAATTATTATAAAAATGATTTTACCTTTAATGTCAGTAAATGTAGCATCATGAGACTTGCGAAAAGGACATTAAGGTACGAATAACAAATAAATGGTCAAATCATAAAAAACACAAAACTGTCATTAAAGAAAAAAGTACAGTAGTAGACAATAGTTACATTTTTGTCCCACTGTGTATCTATCAAATCAGAAACGTACTCTGTAGCCCATCTAATTCTAAAGAGCAAGTCTAATTACTGCAGGAAGATGACTATAGCACTTCACGCGTCTACTTCAAATGGTCGAAGTTTCACAACTTTAAACATAGATTCTCACACAAACAGTTGCCAGTAGTGAGATTACATCCACTACCTATCTAGTTATTTCTATTATAGTGTTAAGCAGTTATCAGACACACCACAGAGCTTGCATCATATGGCCGAAGACTAGATGATCGAAGATTTGAAATTTTGAACATCAAATTAAAAAATAAAAATAAAAACAAAAAGGTTTTCTTTTACGTTTTTGCAGGGGGGCAAGCCCCCTGCATCCCCACACCCCCTGTTACTTAAATATACCAACTCTGAGATCCCACTATAGTGAGGAAAATGGTAGATTTCCCGTTCCACACTGTATGGCGATCTCCATTCAGAACGTTCAAAGTTTTAAAACTTTGATCAACTGGTCCTCGGCCATATGATGTTCGAAGTTTTGAAACTTTGATCATCTTAAGGGGACCCCACTACACATGTCATTGGCCTAACCCATTATTAAACACAATGCTGCATCGTGTAGCCTTCAAACAAGCCACTTAAAAAGGTACAATGATTCCTTACTAGTAAAAGATCACATGGTTGCAAAATCTGAAACACTCAAAAGGGCTTCAAGAACTGTCATATTCAGTTTCTTATGGATTATTAAGAGGTGAGAACTGTTTGATCTATAAGGTAATGCCTGAGCCCTTTTCTATTATTTTTGGTCCATTTCTTCTCTGACCAACTAGATATTTCTTCTGACTACACAGCTGGCACATTTATTCCCCCCCAGGGGAGAACCACATGTCCAGGTCATTTCCTCAAAGCAAGCATACATAGAATGGTGCTGTAATTCACAAAGATTTTTTTTTATGTAAGGCCCTAACCTTATTGGCTTTCTAGATCAACACACCTATTGCTGCCCAAGGTTGCTTGCATGCTACCTCGTAAGTCAGCCTCGGGCTAAATGTCACACTGCTTGTCAGAGTGATCATGTTAGTCTCTAACTGCAGATGATTCTCTTCCATTGCCTGTAAGCGTCACCAGTGCAGTGACTCAAAGCCCCCACCCTCTCCTAGGATAGGCAAGCTGACATTAGGCACTCAATGCCATCTTCCCTATTGGGTTCCTCTAGTTCCCATGTCACTAATTAAACATGGGTCCTCTGGAAATGTAGTCAGGGCTTTATTCCTCTACCCATGGGGCTGGGTTAGGTTGTGATCTAGTTCCATTTAAATGTCAATAACTGGAACACAGTGCTGGGCGAATTAACACCAGATTAGGGAACCTAATACTAAACTAAATACTAGTAACAGGAAAAACATGACAGATACATTATAGCACATCTTCTAAGATTACGGAAAAAGCTTCCACTTACAGTTGGAAGTTAGTCATTAACTTTCTCCAAACATAATCTCAATATGTATATGGAAAGTAAAAAATATTAATATGGACTTATGCTAATTAAGTTTACTGAAGGCCACTGAGTCCTAAACTTGGCAATTGAATCTATGAACTTTCGAACCTATGACACTCTCTCCAGAGATGCTCAAAATTCAGAGAAAGTCTGTGTATTACCATTCTAAGAAAACGCAAAGTAGATCTGACATGAAAGAGTAGAGCATAATAATCTCATCTATCAGGGACACATGCATTGAAGAAAAGAACAAAACTTAGTCTCTTCTCAAAAAAAAAAAAAAAAAAAAAACACCAGTATAGCTATCCCATCAGAATATTTTTAGTTAAAAAATAAAATTTAGACAAAACATAGTTTTGGTGTTGCAGGGGTCTTAATACAGCATAGACTACAAAATGAACATGTGAAAATCAAAGGCAGAGGTGCTTCTATCTATATTAGAGATAAATTCACCTCCCGTCTAGTTAGACTGCACAACTCCATGGAGTTACTCCAAGTCCAGGTTACAATGGATAAGACCCCCATTCAGGTAATAGCTAGTTATAGATACCCCTCCATGGGTCACAATGCCTAGTTTTATTTATTTATTTATTTATTTTACATTTGTTTACTGGAATAATCCGACTGGACACATGTCCATTTACAGCGGAGGCCCGGGGAGAAAAGCTCCACATTCAATACAGAAAAACAAATAGTTGTACAATATGATAACAATATGAGCATCTATACAGAAGCAAAAAAAAGGACAACAGATAAAAATACAACTTTTGATACAAAAAACAAAATTAGACACTAGATAAAAAAATACAACTTTTGATACGGAAACAGAAATTGATACTAGATAAGCATTTTAACTAACTATAGAGACAAACAGAGACCACTTAGCAATTAATTAGCATAAGTTTAGCATGAGTTAGTCTAACTATTCGAAACTTGAGTACAAAATAAAAATCCTGACACTGTAGAAAAAAAAACTAGAGTGGGAATAAGTGGATATAAAGCTATCTGGAGTGGTAGAAACAGTGATAATTATGTAATGCATGGACATAGCCAGGAATTCATTGTCTAATTTAAGTGGGTTTTTGAACAGTGTAATAGTGGAGGCAGAAGATATAGCAGGGGGAAGGTTATTCCAGGATTTACCTACCTTATGGGAGAATAGTGCTTTACCTGCAGTGTTGTTAGCCTTAGAGATACAAAGGAGTGATTTGTCAGTGGAGCGAAGGGGACAATTTGATTTGTAGACTTCAGTAGGGCTCTTGTGTCCCTACTTATCCATGGTGCGTAAGTTTGTCTTAACTCTAACATTCCTAATGGGTGCAACTAAATTTAGGACATTAATGAAAGTGCTATTAAAGTATTCAATGGCCTGGTCTAAACTTGCAGTTTTAAGTGGATCCCAGTTACATTGTTTTAAAATGGAGTTAAGAGCCTGTATATTTAGTTTGCGGTCATCTCTGACTTGTCTAAAAGCTATGGGCTTAGCTAAGTTGGTGCGTTTACGAAAGGAGGACTGTGGGAAGATGGTCACTTAGAGTGTCTGGTAGGCAACCTGTCTGGTAGTTTTGTTTAGGGCAATTGACTAGCGTCCACTCTAGTATAGATTGTTTTTTTTTTTTTTTTTATCTATTCTAGTGGGTTCTTGGATGAGTTGGGAAAAACCAAAGAGACTGATGTGGTTAGTGGGGCTGTTAGAGTTATATGCTAACCAGTCAGTATTTAGGTCACCTAGTACGATGGTTTCCTGTGGAAGATTATCTGTAGTCCAGTGTAGGATTTCTTCAATGGTGGGGGAGTTATTTCCTGGGGGAATGTAACAGCAGAGTATATTGATTTTTTGGTGTTGTTTATATATAGGACTGAGCCTAAGATTTTGGCATTTTGAAATTTAGGTAAAGGGGTTTGTAGGGGTTTTATGTTGAGTGTACTTTTAAAGAAGATAGCAATTCCAACTCCCTTCTTCTATCCTGTCTTAATATATTATAGCCTGCTGGAAGGATTTCCTCATCTTGGGTGTTTGGTTTTAGCCAGGTCTCAGTAATGGTTAGTATGTCTGGGGAGTAGTGGGCTATAAATGCATGTAGGTCAAGAAGTTTGTTAGATTTACTCTTAGTATTGATATTAAGTATCGATAGGTCAGAGGTTTGTTTGGTTGATAGTAGAGTGTTAAGTGGTCCTGGGTTTGGGTATATGTCTCCTGAAGTCAGTAGTTTCTTAGTGATAAACAGTATATACCCAAACCCAGGACCACTTAACACTCTACTATCAACCAAACAAACCTCTGACCTATCGATACTTAATATCGATAGGTCAGAGGTTTGTTTGGTTGATAGTAGAGTGTTAAGTGGTCCTGGGTTTGGGTATATGTCTCCTGAAGTCAGTAGTTTCTTAGTGATAAACAGTATATATTTAATAGTGTGGGATACTTCTGTGTTGGATCTAAGTGATATTTTTCTAGTGTAAGAAGTGGTTATGTGAAACTTATATATGCGTAGTATTGAGTTGTCTTTAAATAATGTGGCAGTGATAGGGAAATCTGAGGGTGTGTTTGATTTTGTGTAAGTATGTGTTATATGAAATGCAGTGTTTTCTAATGTTGTGTTAGTATGAATGGTTGTGATGTAGATTAGGTATGTGAGTGTAAAACAAATAATTCCTAGTCTGAGATGCATTTTTTGAAAGAGTAGTGGTTGGATACTATTGATGGTGTGGTTTGAGTGTGGTGGGAAGAGTAAGGGTATGCTGGTAGGTACTAAATTTGTATTAGTGAAAAGTTAGTAGGGAAAGTAAGGCCTAACATAAACTAACAAAAAACAAATAGAAACACTTCAGTGTTTATAACACTAGCAAGGAATTATGTAATATTGTACAAGTATCCCCACAATTTGCAAATTAAAATACTTCTTATAACAATAAAATATCAGACTACAGAGTTTAAACAATATATATATATATATATATATATATATATATATATATATATATATATATAAAACAATTCCCTTGTGTCTATGATGTTATCACAAAACTGTACATTCAGTTAACAAAAAATATAAACATAAGCATAAAGTCCTAAAAGGGAAGCCAAATCCAGAATACATCGTGCCAAACAGTACCTTGACACAACAATAAAATGTCTCACAGTTTGAATAACGTCGTCTCTTGAAGTAATCCAATTATAATAGGGATGATCGTGAAGAGAAGGGACTAAATTTGTCCGACTAAACATGTCCCAACAAAACAGAACAACACCATGAACTCAGAACTCAATACAAGATAAAAAAGTTCTAGTAAGCACAACTGTTAACTTGAATAATCAAAAATATTGTGTTCACTGCTAAATAATGTCCCCAACTAACCTCCAAACAAAAACAGCAAGGAAACAACAGTAAAGTGAACACAATCATTAGCTTGAGCAGTCCAAGACACTGCAATCTACTGCCAGATAATGTCCCCAACTGACCTCCTCTCAAAAACAGCAGCAAAACAACAATAAGGCCAGCCAAAATGTAATCGCCAACCTGCAAAACTAAACTCTTGAAAATAGCATCGCTGAGCCTCAAAGAAAAATTCGAAAGTCACCTCATATATGTCAAGTCAATCCCAAAAGGAAATACAAAAGGCTCTTCATATTCAAAAAACACCGCAAAAGCTCCCTGCTTCAGCAGACACAAGTTTCCAGCCCAATTCCGCAGAGAACACGCTTATCCATATAACACGAGCCCCAGAAGTAGTATAAAACTCTAAATGGACAGGAACTGCCACAAACACAAGCCCCAAAAGTTGTAAAAAACTCAAAATGGACAGGAACTGCCACAAAAACTGCCTGCTTCAACAACCATAGGCTTCAAGGCCCATCACCGTTTACCGCAAGTACGATATTCTACATAATGATCTTCTGGAATGGAGTGTTTCACCACCATGGAGTTCCAGTCTTCCACACTAAATTTCTACAGCTTTGCTCAATTTATTTCCTCATGAATTATGATCGATGATACAAATAGCAAATACACCACCTCAGAATGGATATTGGTCAATATGCTTTTCAACTGCAGCTCTCATAGAAATCTCCATTTTGGGACGTACTAGAGAGCACTCCAAGATTACTTGCCCAAACTGGAGACAATCCAAATTTTAACAAACACTCTGGTTATGGGGGATTTCAATTATTTCACCATCAAATGGGAAACCTTCACTAGCCCCAACTTGCGACCACAAACGTTCCTTGACTTTGTTAATTTACTGACAAGAGGAACAAACATTCTAGATCTGGTTCTCACTAACATGTCAAACAGATGCACTGCAGCAAGTCGGACACTCATTAGTTAAATCTGACCACAAAGTCACCTTTGAGGTGGCACTAACACAAGAATTCACAAAGGGTGAAATAAGACTAAAAAACTTCACCAAAGCAAACTATACCCTCCTAGGCAAAGGTATAAATGCATTCCAAGCCCCACCCCTAGCTGCAAGTGGTAACTACACCAAAGCTTACACTAAAGCCCTGTACAATCACTTGCATAAGTGTATACACTTGGCTGTACCAGAAAGAATCAAAGCTAGAGCCCCAAGTAAAGACAAGCTGTCATGGTGGACATTGAGTGTCAACAAACTTTACAATAAACTCTAAAAGTTGCTGTCCTAGAAAATAAGGGCAAGGCCCCAACATTGGAAAAGCACCCTCCTCAGCCTCAACAGGCAAATAAGACAACTTGTCAAATCCTCTAAGGGCTGCTTTGAGAGAAACTTAGCAAGTACAGCCAAGGATAACCATAAGGCCTTTTACAGCTATGTACATAGCCTAAAAGGTAGGACCCAAGCATATGTATAACTAGTGACCAATAGTATCACATACACTGACCCCACAGAGATAGCAAACCTGGTAGTTGATAGGTATGGTGAAGATTTCACTCCCTTATACCCTCCTGTCTTATCACAAACCTTCCCCAACCCCCCCCCCCACCCTACATATCTGAAGAGCAGGTGCTCAAAACCATGTCCAAGCCAGAAAACAAAGCCTCTATGGGACCAGATGGCATCCCAGGCTGTCTTCTAAACAGGCTAAAACATGAACTAGCATCACCATTAAGTAGTCTTTGGAATAATAGCCTAACCACAGGCTTTGTTCCTGTGGAATGGAGAACAGTAACAGTTATTCCCCTCCACAAAGGTAGCCTAGCAACAGATCCAGGGAATTACAGACCCATAAACCTGACCAGCCTCATCTGTAAGGCCATGGAACGTATCATTATGGACCTCATAAATAAAGACATAGGTGACCTCCAAACCTTGGATTATAATAAATCTAATAAATATGGTGGACTTCTTTGAAAAGGTAACCAAAAGACAGCAAACGTGGAACAAATGTGAAATAATAGCATTTGGCATTATTCTGGTTCTTTGAAAAGGTGACCAGGGCCATTCATGAGGCCAAATCTGTGCAAAGGCTTTTGACACAATCTCATATTCAGGTATTACCAATAAACTTTGCAAACTGAATGTAAACCCCCTCATTGTATGAAGGATTGCCAACTGGCTCACAAACTGGACACATACTATCAAAGTGGGTGACTCCATGGATCAGTGCTGGGCCCCCTACTGTTTGGTATATACTTCTCAGAAGTTCAGGTCAAAACTAAGGGGTTGTGGCTGACCAAGTTTGCAGACGACTGCAAACTAGATGCAATCAGTGAATCCTCAAATGATGTCAGTATACTCCAGGAGGGTCTCACACAGACCAACAACTGGTGTATTAGCCATGGTCTCAAACTGAATGCAAAGAAATGCATTATCATTCCCTTCAGCACAATGTCCCTTCACACTATCAAATCAACAACAATACCCTAGCTACCCACGAATGGTAAGGGACCTGGGATCACAAGTTCACTGCAACCATAACTTTGACCATCATGTGTCTATTGTAGTAAGGAAAGCTTTCTACGTAGCACACTTGATTAGTAAAGGCATCACCTCAAGAGCAAAAGAGGTTATAACCCCTCTACACTCTGCAATAATCCATCCTATAATTGAGTGCATGTACCATACAAAGCATCTGCAGCACCTGGAGAAAACCTCAAAGGTTTCTAACAAGGAAGATCAAGGGGCTCCAACATGTGCCTTACACAGACCCACTAAAGTCCCTGTCACTATACTCCGAGTTGTATCGACTTTTTAAGGGAGACTTATGCTTGGCCTACAGAGCAATCTAAGACCCAGACCTAATGAACCTGCTGTATATCAGTAAATGAAATGGGACTAGGGTTACCCATTCCAGGGATCTAAATATGTCTTTCTACTTAAATAGGACATGCTGGAGGCACATATTTATCTCTCAGTGACTGCTGCGTCTCTGGAACAGGCTACCAGTGCATGTGAAACAGAGCACCTCTATGACACTGTTCGAGAAGAACCTGGACGAGTGGATGGGGCACCATAAATTCTTACCAGGGACAGAGCCCACAACCCTCATGGACATGAGCAGTCATCACTAAATGCAATATTGGGTACTGACTACCATTTTCATGGTATTACATTGGGATGAAATGGCTAGGCTTAAAATGACCTCTGGGTCAATAGCCTAGTAATCTCCAATGATCCAATGATCCAATGAACTGTAAAACCTCATCTATACAGTCTGCAGCTGTCAATAATACCCCTGTGTAGGCCAGACACATGGGGGAACTGTGTGCCGACATACACGCACACACTGGACACATATGTAGGGCACCGCAACACATACATGCATAACATCCACACATGCCCAATTAGATCAAAGGCCCACACCCATACACATGATGTCATCCAATGGTGCAGCCTAGGCCTCTGGCAAACATTAACACCCTGTGTATATGGTGATGCCTGTGCCACATCCCTGACGTCCACACCATCGGCGCAGGGACATGCTTATATGGTCTGATGCACAGGATGAACAGAATAGGATGATATGTGTAGTTTACAAATGTTGAGGACTGTTGACAGTCAGCAGATATACCATGTAGTACAGGTGTACAAGACTGTTAACAGCATGTGCATATATTGTGCATATATCAGCACAGTTGGCAAAGGAAAGAGTCAGTACATTTTGTAGCGAATGTGATAGTGCTGTACTTCTGTAATTCCTATCATAAGATAGGCAGGTGTTTGATTCACAGTACTGGCACGTGTGGGTGTGTGTGTGTCCATATATGTCACGTATGGTTGGGAATACATCCCACATGTTTTGACTCTCCTGAGCACTGTAGTTGACACCAGTACAGAGTGAAGTCTAGAAAGAAAGGCATAGGCAGGTGGTTGAACCTCACACATGTAAAGGTCTGTATGTGTGTGACATAGGTGTATATCTTTGTGAATGCCACAGTGTGTATGTGTGTGTGTGTGTGTGTGTGTGTGTGTGTGTGTGTGTGTGTGTGTGTGTGTGTGTGTGTGTGTGTGTGTGTGTGTGTGTGTGTGGCTGTCCGTGTGTATGGCTGTCCGGTCCATGGAGTGAGGCTGTATTTTACCATAGTGAAATGTTAATGCCCTCTCACCTCATCCACTCAATGCAATCTAGTATCCATGTTGGTATCATCAATCATAGATGGGCATTCTAACTGCCTGTTAACATGTACACCCTGGGGTGTGACCTGTTGTTACATAGCCTACTGGTGGACCCCCCCTCCCACATACACTCACTGCACTGTAGTATCCCTGTTGATGTCCTCAATCTTAGGCCATTCCGACTACCTGTACATGTGTAATCTCTGTAGCACATCTTGTAATTGCGTAGTACTATAATGATGATATGCACATAGGCAGGGGTTCTCATTTGAATATTGGCAACTGTGTGTGTGTGTGTGTGTGTGTGTGTGTGTGTGTGTGTCAGAGTGTGTGTTACTGTGTCTGTGAATCCCTGAGTGTGTGTGTGTGTGTCTGTGTTTGGATGCTGTCATGGCAGTGGGTATTACTGCTTCCCAATGAGAAGTCACTATTTCCACTGGCCTTTACGCTTGTCATCCTCCATACCACTCTTTTACCTCCTCCTCACTCCAGGTAACCATACCTATGATGTTACTCACTATGGATGTGACGGCTCTGAACACAGTAGCTTACTACACAGCTATCATGCTCTTGGATCATTAGAACAATAAAAATAATTGAAACATGGGAGAATATAACTGTGATGTGGAAGCTACAAAGTGCATGCAGGTATTGTCATACTGACCTGTGGGTAGTCAACATGTACATATGGGACACTGACCGCAAACACCGACATCCCCCAGCACATGTAACTACACCTGAAAGAGGAAAGCAGAACGTCAAGATCAACATGCTGTTAGTGTTGTTACACATGATACATACTGTCAAATGTACAAAATGCATTCTGAAACTGTAATACATGGTATATCTGCTGCCTGTCAACACTACTCAACAATATTAATCTAAAATTTTCTACCTAGTATGTTCACCCTGTGCATCAGACCATATGAGCATGTCCCTGCATCGATGGTGTGGATGACACGGATGCTGCACAGGCATCATCATATGCACAGGGTGATAATATTTGCCAGAGGCCTAGGCTGCGCCATTGGATGACATCATGTGTGTTTGTTAGGGCCTGTGATATCATTGGGCATGTATGGATATTTTGCATGTATGTGTTGGGGTGCCCTACATTTGTGTCCGTTGTGTGTGTGTGCGTATGCATGCACACAGGTCTGGCATGTAGCTGGCCTACACAGGGGTATTATTGACAACTGCAGACTGTAAAAGACAGGTTTCACAGTTCACGGTGTCCGGCCACAGCCACGCGACCTGAGCCTGCCAGGGGTTGCACGGGCACTACCTGGCAGAGGACCAGATCGGGTACTGTCTGATGACACATGCCCACTGGAATCATGTCCCTGTTGTGACCATCCAGGACCACATGCACGTGGCCTGCTGTGTTTTGGTGTGGACTGCACAGCACCAGCTGTACTGCTGCTGCTACTGCCACTATGGGAGCGAGCATGTGCAGTAGCATGTTCACGTAGACCTTCAACAGATGATGTAGCTGACCTATGTCCATGTGCCCAATACCTCACTCCCACCAGACGTTCCAGCACAGACATTCCACGCTCAAGGATTGACATGCTATGGTCAAGGACTCCCACCATGTCACCCAATCGTCTATCCAAAACATCTGCAAGATGATGATGAGCATTTGAAAGTGCCTGGATGTTGTCAGTTAATGAATGGACGGCAGCCCTCTGAAGCCTCAGACCTTCTCTGTTGTGCCATTCAGCATGTGCCTGTGCCTCCATTACAGCACGAAACATGCATCTGGTGTCTCCAGCTGATATCCTTTGTCTCACAGGGGCATGTTGGCCAGTGGTCCTCCTACGAGCAGTGGTGGGCACATGCCTGTGTGGGACATCACCAGTCAGTTGACTGGGATCATGGTGTGCAGGCACACCTTCCATAGTTACCACACTTTCCTGTTCCATGCTACCACCCACCAACTGTCCTTCCTCTATGGCCAGTGGTGACGGGGTATGTGTAGGCAGGGGAACTGTGTGCGAGGATGAGGGAGATGCAGGTGGAATGGCAACCAATGGCACAGATTCAGCCCCTGACAACCCTGCCTGTGCCTCAATCATACTATCATCATCACTGCTAGAGTCTTTGGGGACACTAACATCAGGTGGACCGCAGGAGGGCAATGCACCTACATCAACACCTGTGAGGGGAAGACAGGAACTGTACATTACAAGTTATACCAGACACAGACAAGCAGAAACACAGACAGACACACACAGACATACAGACAGACAGACACGCAGACACACACAGACACAGACACACACAGACAGACACACAGACACACACACTACATGCAGATGATATGGCAGATGGCATTCAGCTTAGACAATTATAGTTTCAGCTTAGACAATTATAGTGGTAGTTATCATACATCCCTGAGTTGTACACAACAGCATGCATGTGTTACAGCAGACGGCATGCACCTTACACAATTATAGTGGTGGTTAGCATACATACCTGTATTGCACCATTTGTGTTAGTAGCCTATGCCCCATACCTGCAACATAATGCATGCACTTTGCACCATTGCACTGCACTGCCATGGTGTGTGCAACATGCACCACATGTTAACAGACCATTGCTGACGTTTGTACATCTGCCACTGATGATTTGTGTTGGCCACCACCCCTATGTGTGAGGACATGTGCAAAAGGGTATGTCGACTGCATACTGTGTTTGCCTGAGTTCTAGCTTGCATATCTCCCCAAAAGCAGTGCATGTCTGTTCAACATTATTCTTCCTACCCCTGAGCTGAGTCTAGACATTGTGCATGTGGCTGTACACACATGTTTTACATGGCTGTCCCTACTTTGCAATGGTGCCATAGACCAGCACAAGTTTACAGTACACCGGCCTGCTGTGCGACATATGACCTTGCCAATCACATGTAGTATGACATGTCTTCGGCTGATGTTTTGAATGACATGCATACATGTGGAACACAATGGTGTCCTTTCCAATCTACAGTACGGTAATGGTGTCCCAATGTAGGGATGTGTTATACTAACATGGGCCTTCAGCTGATGCAGTGTTGTCTGTCCGCCCTACAAATATGCAGTGACATACTGCACATTGAGCTGATGTGCATAGCCATTGCAGGGCATCATGTGGCTTCACAATTGCTATACAGTGTGAGCTACTGACACAGTTCATAGCCATGACTATGTTCATATACAATATATATCTAATGTGGAATGTGACCCACATCACTGAGATGTATACACACTAAACCCTAATGTGGAATGTGTGACACGGGTCACAGAAGGGTATACGGATAACACCCCTGCACCTCTGCAACCATATTGCTGATGCCTGGCAAGTATGCCCACACATGGCTAACTTAGCAGTACTCTATGTCCCACATGCCATCTGTGTACCTCACACACATGAGGAGCAGTCATGACAGTGATGTCTGACACCAGCAAGGTGAATGTACAGTATCTGTGGCCTGATGTGGTTGTATGTGTATGTTGTGCAACACATGCATGTATTTGGATACTGTATAGGTGAATGCTTTCATGTCATGACACACTTAAGATGTTCAAGACATGTTATGTGGTGGTTTCATGTCATGCCTACACAAGCTGTGTACAGGCCTGTATGATGTTTAGTGTTTCACATCTGCAATATCACCATTACACAAAGGCCATGGTAGTATTGTGTTGAGCCAATGTACAACAGGGTGTACACACATGTACATCACTTCTACTGTGTCTGTGTTGTTTCATGTCTCTGACCAGCCTCCATGTCCATGTGTACACATGTTCTGTCCAATGGTTGTGATGGCCATCTTATTTCACATGTCAGTGTTATCCCATATGACATATACGCATAGATGTCATATGCTCCACTGAGGACAGGGTTATGCAGATGAAGGGTGGTATGTATGGGATGTGAGACATCATGTTTTGCAGGATAGTTGAGCAGTGTTGCAGTCAGCCCACTACATGTCATGGATATGTCAGATAGCACATGACATTATGTGACATTCATAGCAAAGGTATAATCCACAAGTGTGTATCCTGTGGGCCGGTCATACTCCGGCTCCATCACATTTAGAGTGTGTGCACACATATGCTCTCTGTACAGTATTGTTCGTATTCACAACATGTGTAATGCTGATATGTAGTACCTGTCCCTACAGTGAAACACACCTCCACCATTGGATTCACTGTTGTCCACATATCTGGCAATGACAGTTTGGAAGGTTTAGTGTAAGTATTCCATATAGTCTTCCATTGTTTCACATGGGTAACCACTGTGATGCACTGCAAGTCTGACAAGTTTCTATTAACAGGACCACCATAAATTATGTGTACATGTGTTATGGCAGATAACATGCAATTAATATGATCAGTGTATTATCAAGCTTGGTAAATAATAACAATCTCACCTGTCACAGGCTACTGTCACTGCACAATGCCAGAGGTACCAAAAAAGGAGTGTCATAGCAATAAGATCATTATCCACACCTGTGTGATAGCTACAGGGTGTAATGTCCATGTTAGCACATAATTCAGTACAATACACTATACTATGGAGTATGCACATCTGTGCATACATAGAGTAGCAGACTATAGTATGTAGCATGTGTGCATACATGCCTTGCATATGATGTTACATTGCATATTGTACAGTAACACATGTAACTATGTGAAATATAGTTGTGTTATATGTGCAGTACTGACTTACCAGGCAACTCCAGGCTCAGTGGTTGAGAGGCACCCACCTCCACAATACCAGCTAAAGCTTGTGGATGGAGGTCTGCAGGTGTCTCCAGGTTGGCCAGTAGCTCCTCGGTACATGTGAGTGGGGGCTGAGTGAGTGCTCCCCCACCTGTGGCACCTTGTTCCCTGGCAAATGTATTAGCATGCTATTTTGCCCATCTTATGAGGTCAGTGCAGTTTTGGAGCACCTGCTGATAGGTGCGATTGTGACCACCAACATCATTTACCCTCATGCAGAGTTCCTCCCATAGGGCATCCTGCTGCTGTGCATCCTGTGACACATGGCTGAAGAGTGTTGTATGGTTGTCAAGGAGGTATGGGATGAGGACCTCATCCTCCAAGCGGCTGTATGCTGGAAGCCTGCTATGTAACATACCTGGAAGACATAATGATGGAGACAGGTCACAGTAACTCACAGAGAAGTACAGAGGTACAGCTGAACATACACGTGTATCACATTTATTAAGATTGCATATAAGTCTTTGCAAATCTGCATGACACTAACACTACTAGCATGTATAAGTCACACACATTTGACACTTACTGGTGATGTGATGTTATTGCCATATATGTGTGTCATGTGATGACATTGCTCATACTCCATGTGGATGTTGTCTTGATGTGGGCATGTCTGTTTGCCTGTACTGGTGTCTTTACCTATCAGCACATGCCTGGATGTGTTCACATTAATGCAATCAACCTTAATGCTGTGTATATGTCACATATATAGTCATACATAGCTGTTAGGGACATGACCTGTGACCCTGCAGACTTGCAAGCATGTATGTGCTTTGCTATATACATCTACATAGCACTGTACAGCTGTGTAGCATCCTGCCATGTATTGCTTGTGTTGCACATGTGTAATACATGGGACAATAGCTAGCCTGATGGTATTTGCAGGGTTGGTTATCAACTATAGCATGTATGGTCATAGTGATCTAGTAGGCTATATGCCCTGGGCCATTTATGAGCCTAGGCAGACAGGTTACCTAGCTGTAGGCAACAGACAGGTAAGTTTCAGTGGCCAGTTCAAGCAGTGCCACAGAACTAATCCACAGGGTTACTGATATATTTGGCATGCGGTCATCACACCATGTCACAGAGAGGGGCGATGTGCAGCTTCACTGGACAGGGATGCATAGTATGGCAAGAGTATGTTAAGTGTAGGGGGCAGAGATCTGTCAGGCATGTTGTGATCCTTGTACTAGAAAGGTGGATGTCCATGAAGTATGTGTTTATTTGGGATCAGGATATGTTAAGTGTAGCATGTCCAACACCTCTGGGTTGGACATGGCTTTATTCAGGATAGGCTACATGCTACATAGTGCAGTTAGGGATTGGGAAGGGCAGTGTAGGCCATCTACACATGGGTAATAACCCTTAAAGGAAATATGTGATGTATTATGGGTCACATGGGTGTTGAGTATGGCTGAACAATTATCTCTATATTCCTGGATGGCACCCTGTCATGATTAGGGGTGCCACATATGACTACCTGTCTGGTGTGGTGAAGTAACCATCAAAGGAAAGAGTACTGTCCAGCTGCATCCCATGCACACAGTTGCCATTATGTTGACCGCTGCCTAGGTGGTAGTTCATGGGTACAGGGTTTTTGCAACATAGGGGATGGCAATGCAATACTTAGCTGTCAGATAGTGACCATACGTCACACACCACACATCTGACACATTAAGACCCTTCTGTATGTTGAACGCAGCACACATTGAGTCGACTATTGCTCCTAGTTTATAGTCATTTGCAAACATCAATAGGCTGATGCCTTCTGTGTTAGTCTGTGCGGCATAGATAATAAAGAGGGGGAGTACCAGGAATGAACCCTGTATTACTGTGGCTGGCACTGGTTTGATGTGTGTGTATTAGTCAGACACCTTCTGTATTGTTGGTTCTGCCAGCGGTCCAGTTGCCAACCACTCCTGTGACATAGGAATATACACCTAGTTTACTGAGTTTAGCTGGAACACAGTATGGGTGATGGTGTCCTATGACCTGGCAAGGTCATGATATGCAGTGTGAATCAACCCTACTGTCATCTACATCTGTACTGAGTACATCAAATACATTGATCACAGTGCATGGCCTTACATACCAGACTCAGCAGGGTAGTTGTGCACTATTTCCCATTATCAATGGTGTCTCCCCCTTTGTGGGTGTGATAACTGTTGCTGTGCACCATTTGGTGTGTACACAGCCTGACATGGAGCTATGAATGAACATGATGTGTATGTGGATAGCTGATTGTTCTTACGTTTGTGTAGGATACGCCCTAGGATGTTTACAAATCCCATGAAAACTGTATGTATGGCTTTAGAGAGTGCAGCTTGTACCTGCATAGTCGTTATTACAGGGGCCCTGTAGTGTACATGGATATATTACTAAGTGTACCTGTTGGGGGGTGGGAGTGGGTTTAGGTTCTCCAAGACCCTATCTGAATGAACGGGTGCTATTTCTGTAGGTGCAGTATTTCCCATGCCATAGTGCTGTGCAGCACGGCAGGTCTTGTCGTTGCCATTACAATTAATGACACAGCTATAGAAGGCTCTGTGCTTGGCCTCATAATATGTGGCTGATTAGTTTCACAGTAGCTTTGTGTGGTTTTATATGGTGTATCTGCATCTTACTGAGGCTGACCAGGGATCACCTACACTCATGTGTGTTCACTCTTGCAACAGTTACTACCTTCTGTGGTACAGTTTAAAGCATGATACCACCAGTTTGCCTTCTTGTTGGTGTTGGGTTGAATCCTGATCCTGTTTCAGTGGTACAATCACTGCACATATGTAACTGCTTAAGGTTTATTTGTGTAGGATTCAGCATTTGTACATGCATTGTCCATCTGCATGGGTGACATGACAGTCACCACTCTGCTCTTTGGAAACATAACATTGGCATTAGAGACTGACTATGTGTAGCATACTGATAGCCCTGTTTGTGTGATATTGTGATCCAGGTCATTGGGGTCGATGGAATCCAACATGTATTGAGCACAGGTGTTGGTACATGAGGAGTCTTCCCAGTTCATAATGGAATAGTTAAGACTAGCTATTATTATGGTTCTGTCTCAGACCTAATCTTCCCCATTACAGCACATTATGACAGTTGGGAAATCCAAGGCATGGTGGATGATCTCTCGCAAGGTGCAATTTGAATTTCACTTTGGCACAAAGTTAGTTGCTCAGCATAATGCATCTGAAGTTATGCAAGTGTAACTAGCGTGGGGGTGTACATATCCTTCAGGAATATGGACACACCTGCAACCTGTGTGTTCCGATAAAGGATAATGGGCAAGAGGTGAGGTATGTGTTATAACATGGTCATGCAGGTGTGTTCTCTGGAGCATTGAAACATGTCTCAGCCACTGCACAGATATATTCTCCATGTCAGGGATTGACATATGTGTGTCCATATAGTGTTTCTGACATGTATCATTGTGTAGCGAGACCCGCAGTTTATTGCTTGGCTGTCCCTGTAACAGCAGTGGACCTTCACTTGAACTGTGCATGATGAAGGCACTATAGGGGAAGCATGAGCCCTAGGCAGTATCCAGATTCCCAGGGGTGACAGGTGCAGGCCCTGTCTGGCAAACCATCATGGTCTGTCAACCATGTTATCCCAGGCAGAGAGATACTGGATACCCTTTGACTTGCACCACTATACTAGACAATTGTGGAATACAATCCTTTTGTCCCTGTACTGCAGTATCATTCTGGCCAATGGCAGAATGCTACCCAGGCCTTGGGACATACCTGCTACAAGACCTGACAGTTCCTACATGTGTTTCCATGCAGTCCAGGCTACTGCATCACAGGTCCTGCACAACAACATGGAATATGCCAGAGCCATGTGTATAGTGCAAAAGGTGGTCTGAGTGTATGGGTATGTGGCTAATCATGGCAAACAGGCAGCTGACAGTATGTATGCCCTCATATAGGTTAGTGTGTAACATAGTGCTAGAGTTTGCATTTACAAATGAGTTCTGTTGGGCATGTTTCCAGCCATGTGTTCTGAGGTGTGGTACAATTATGCAAACTATGTCATACAGTTTGTATATTTCGGTGTCTGTCTCTTCCAGCTTGGGAGGTCACTTGTTTGGCCAGACAATTAGAAACGCCTGTGAATGTGTGTGATTTCTGGTAGTGTGTGTGGGTGTCCTTACTGTGTTCTGGTAAGGGTATGTGTTGGTTGTATTGATGAGATGCATGTGTTAACCTGGAACTCATGACTGTCCAGTCCAGTCATGGCTGTAGACTGGGCTGCCTTCCAGCTTACCCCTGTAGCTGCATCCCAGACAATGTGTGGGGCGTGGTGTTAGGTGGGTTTGGCGGTGTACATGGCATAGAGATTATATTCCCCCAGGATGGCCACATACACAAAGCTGACATTAGTAAACACCAGTAGCTGACTAGTGGACATGCCTGTATGAGCAGTCAGTACTACAAGTACCAAGTACTGTATTTATTTTATGTATTGCTTATGAAGATGTTTTAGACAGTGATGCTCACATGTAAATATTTGTGTTATGGACGTGACAACACTGGCTATTACGGAAACATTGTAGCTACCTTTAGCAGCAATCTTCCTCTGAGGAGCACATCACATCCTGTTAGTTGATTACAGATGATACAAGTGTCTACAGGTCTATTTCCTTCTTTGGATATATACTCACATATCCACCAGGACCATGAGCTCTGTTGGGCACAGACACCCACTCTTCAAACAGAGTCATGTATCAATTGACTCTGATGCCACTATCAACATGATCAGGATATAATCAGATAGTGTAAGCCATCACCTATGAAGTGACTATTATACATGGGCAGCTGTCTCCTACATCTTACACTCCTACTGCAGATGTTACACTGGAGTTAAAGATGATGTGCAACCTGTTTCATTACCAGTACTATGCACTACCTTGCATGCAGTATGTGCAAACGGCTGTTAGGTTGGCAATGAAAGGTTGGGCTACACAAACCTGGTAGTTCAACCAGTGTGTCTCTACTCTCAATATCCACTCTATGTAGGTATGCACATAGCCATTTGGCCCAGCCCTGTAACAAGGGTCACTACACATTTGCATAACATGTACACATGCACAGCTATTATTGCTTGCAAATGATACTAGAGAGGTCCAGCCCTGTAACAAGGGTCACTACACATTTGCATAACATGTACACATGCACAGCTGTTATTGCTTGCAAATGATACTAGAGAGTTCCAGCCCTGTAACAAGGGTCACTACACATGTGCATAACATGTACACATGCACAGCTGTTATTGCTTGCAAATGATACTAGAGAGGTCCAGCCTTGTAACAAGTGTCACTACACATTTGCATAACATGTACACATGCACAGCTGTTATTGCTTGCAAACAATATAGAGAGGTGGATATTACATGGGTTATGTGCATGGATAGTTACCTGGCTCTTCCAATTATCTTTGCTATCATGCTGCTAAACTGTCAGATGAATACAAATTATATGTATCCTGTTATTGAGTATTGTAATTGCCAATAGACATAACTATTTTTTGCCTAACATAACAGAACTGCTAGGTAAAATAGAATACAGATCTGCCTAAAATACTGTACATTACACAGTTATTGACACAATATCCCACGATGCACACCATATTTGCATGGTAAGCCCACCTTTAACATGTTCATCTTACTTATACACCCATACATATGTCGACTGTTACAATATATCGACATATACTATCCCCTGCTATAGCACATACTTGTTGGACCATTCCTGACACTGACAGTGACTGGAAGCGAATTGGTAGGTTCCAAGCCCATATCATCAATTGTGGTGTATGCGGAGTTTCCTTGTGACCTACAGCAGTACACACATAGAATACTACAAGCACTACTACTGCTCAACAATACATAACTACACGATAGCTATTTCCACTATATGCATTGATTACACTGTAATTCTTATAGAACAGGTACTACATACACAGACATACTACATGTTATACACACCTTCTTAGTAATTGGAGGTGTTATTGACTAGTATAATACTCATTTTCAGTTCGTCTTTCAGTGTTTTGTACTGTCCTACAGGTAGATACAGATGGTTTGAATGTGTGACAAGGCAACCTTTTATAGTTACAGATCAGTAACTTGTGCTATCCTGATAATCAATTGGTGTTCCTAAGTAGCTAATTACATGCACATCAGCTGCACTGCTACTGCCTTAGCCAATACCATGGCTACAGTGGAGTATAATTGAGTACTCCACTTGGGTGTTGTCCCTTTGCCTTACTTGTGAGGAAGACAGCGTGGAAGTGTTGTTTGGAATCTATTGCAACAGCTGTATGGAGGCGAACAGTAATATACTGTGTGTAATGCCTAGAGGATTTGGTATACATGTGAGTACTGCTGTTATATTTCTGAACATTGCTGCTTGTGCAGGGTTTGTCTGTACCTAATACTTCTGCATATGTTTCAGTATTGCCAGGTTGTTTGACCAGCTCAAGGCTGCATAGCTATACATATAATGTTAGGGGGTTTACAGTGTGCTTACCAGACATATTTAGTTTGGTGTTACTGTGTATCATACTGTGCTGATAATCAGTTCTTGGTAACACTTCCTGGTGTACGAACCTTTCAACCCTCTGAAACAGGATTAGTTCATACAAACCCTGTTACATCAGCAGCTGTTCAATTGTATAACAGAAACTGTTTCACATAGGGCCATCTTAGTGTGACTGTGTCCAGGTATGTTAAGGTTTCAGCAGATGTTGTACAGTAGTTGAAAAATTGGTTATGGTATGACAGTATGTATTGATATAATTATTTTGGTTGTGGGGTAGATATTGGTGGGTGTACATAGCACATGCAGGTGTGTAGGAACCCCTTTTATACAATGTCTATATGTGTGTGGGTGTTCTTTCCCTATGTGAACACCTATCCCTTAGTGGACTAATACTATGGTAATTGCAGGCTGATTCATTAAGGCACTGTTAAATGCTTCCTGTATAGCATGCAGGTACTTTTAGTCCTTGAATCCTTTTGGCAATACATCAGAATGTAATAAAGTTTTGCAAAATGAAAGCTGCCTGTGTATTTCTGTCATGGATTTTTGCAGTTATTGCAGTTGTGTTGATGACTGTGTCCATAGAACATATTTGTAATAGTGCATTGGCATATACTCTTCATATGTTATGTTCATATTGTTTGGGGGGTGGGACAGAATGTGTGATTGCTATGGTCCATGATATACTCAGATATATATATATATATATATATATATATATATATATATATAATTGCATACGTTTATCTGTACCTCTATAGATGTGTAGATGTTTTTAATCTATCTATATATCTACATATATATATGTAGACCTGTATATATCGACATGTCTCTCTATACTATATATATATATATATATATATATATATATATATATATATATATATATATATATCAGCATACACCTTTAATTGGGTACATGGTGGGTTGTCCTATTTCAACACATTCCTCCCTTTTGTGTTTTAACCTATCTGCATACACAGCTGGGATAGGTACAATTCAGGTAGATTAGTGTTAGGTTACTCTGAGGATGGAGTACATGGTTGTGGGTTCTAATCCTAAAAGGTGTTGTTATTTTACCTCTCAGAGTAGGCACCGGTAGGGAAAGTGTGAATAACGCACATTTACACAGTTGTAAGCAGGTTTGCCCATGGTCTGTGAGATGTTAAGCGAAGGTTAAACCTGTGAAGCGCTTCTCCGTTTACCGTGTTTCAGCGCAGCTTACCATTTCGCAAACCCATGGAAACCCGCTTACAACTTCTTAAGAGTGCTTTAATCCATCTGCATCCAACAGCCCTTATTCTGGCAGGTCTTGAACCCGGGACCATGAACACTACAGTCACTGACTTTACCACTAAGGCATCTGAGATATGAGCAAATGTTATGGTGTTTAGAATATACATTTTACTACAGTCATTCCTCACTACTGAAAACAAATGTTACAGTCATTTGGTGTACATATGTCTGATACATGTTAATGTTCATATGTTTGTGAAATTAGGTGTTGCAATGTGACATGACAGGGTGTATTATGAATGAGAAAGGTTCTTACTTTGTGTGCTTTTTATACTGTCCCCATACTCCATGTATACCCCTCCAGGTCACTTATTGGACATCCAACCCAGGCCCTCCTTGATGCATGAATGCATTACCCATCATTCACCCCCCCACCCCAATCTTCACATACACAACAACCACCCCTTCTATGGTGAATTAGGTTAATATTAATTGTTATAATACCAGAGCTGCATGTGTTTTGTGTGCACTCCAATTCCTTTGGAGTGCTTGTGTGTCACGAAGTGTGTTCATAGATGTTTATATATATGGCTATTGATGTAGTAACTGTATAAGATATATATGTATATATATATATATATATATATATATATATATATATATATATATATATATATAGTATTAATTTGTAACAGTAATAGATATGTAGACTAGAATGTGTTGGTTCACAAGCTACAGTACATGCAATGTACTGTACGTATGTACACAAAGTGACTGTCCCATTTGTGATCATTACAGTGAAATGCATATGGTATAAAGTGTAGCCTCAAGACTATGAGACTTGTATACACCTCAGATGGCTTAGTGGTAAGTCTCATGACTCTAGTGTGCATGGTCCAGGGCTGAACACCTGCAATGCTTTACAAATGCTTTTTACTCCAGAATAAGGCTCATTTAAGCAGTTGTAAGCATGATTAAAAGTGTTTGTGTGACATTATAGCAACGGTTAAACACAGTTAAACAAACTTTGTAACATACAACCTGTGCGCGCAAACATGGCCACATCCGCTAACTACTCAGGATATATACATGTCGGTGAAGTAACATCTCACTATGTGCCGACATAACATTACGTTCTCTGTTGACTGCACTCTCCAGCACACATGGGTTTATATGGGTGTTTTGAATGTTTATTATACAGACGATTACTACCTATATATGCAAGCTGTGGTTAAGGTATACTTTTGAACATGATAAACATCCCTGCCTTTATCAGTATTGGAACCTCAAATGCACAGATACTGTGCAGATGCTGTAACCATTACACTGTTGACATTAACATTGCTTCCACCTATTTCCTATTTAGATGATTTCTATGTGTATGCTAGGCTACGCAAAGGGCAGAGGCCCCCAAACTCACTGAGCTTCATGTACTCTTGAAATAACAACATATAACAAATGTACTGTGAGATAATACATTACATTCCTAACTAATTAGGAATAGCCCCTCACTGACGCACTTCAAGGGAAACCTTGTTGTGTGAATGGATAACAGAATATACACCCTTGGGATCATGTGTCCCAGAACCATACAGCCAGGGGTTGGGGGAGCCTGTCCAGTTTGATAGCTGCGAGACCTGTTGGGGGAATTGAATGGTGTTGAATTGTTACATTAACATGCCCTCTTTAGATCACTAAGTGCCCCTATCATCCTCCACAACCCCAGTCTTTAATAGCTTCCAGCAACTCTGCCAGGCTATGCTTGTCAGAGGCTCAGTTACTTCATCAATGGTGCGGAGAAAGCTAACACACTGTAGCTATGCTTCTAATTGCCCTTGGGCAGATATGTAGTAGACTATCTGTCAACCTCTAAAGTGCAGACCATCACAGCCATAATATGTGAATAAACAGACCTTCAGATCACAATATACAGTGGGAAATCACCATGTAGTCAGGAAACAGTTAAGTACAGCAAGAACATACAGAACACTGATATTTAGTAACTCCAAAAGCCTATCTTGGAAGATAGAAGACTTGTATAAGTTTAAGGCTTTCTATTGCTTACCAGTAGGTTACCTACAGGAGAGATGAAAAACAAGCACAGGTGGGGAACGTGCATGCAATGATACCATACCAGCCTATGTGTCAGCCTTAGGCTTTGGAATACTGGCCAAGGCTATTGACACCCCCATGGTGCCTTATTTAGGAGAGTCTCGAAGTTGAATACCAGCTCCGAATAATGGCACAATAGCAGATTCAATGAGGGTTATGCTACTCAACATCAGGGGTTGTGACCACAACATGCATGCACTCACAGCACTCCTCAGTATGGACAACATGAACATCTGTGCAGTAACTGAGATCTGTCTTAAGGCACCTAAGAGCACATCAGCACTACCAGACTACAGCCCATACCACACATTTCAGCCACAGAACATGGACTGACACAGACATGGAGGGGCTGTATCAATATTCATCAGGGATAGCAACACCTCCAGGTTAGTGGGGCAGCATGGTAGCTCTGAGATCATTCATGTGCAGCTAACATCAGCCACAACTGCAATGCAAACTGTGGACTGCTACGGATCACCCTCCATGACCCAGGACCACCACTCCACCTACCTGGAGACAGTGGAGAACATGACAGTCCTAACGCAGACCCTGGCATTGGTCAATGTCAACTACCATACCGTTAACTGGGAAACTTACTCCATTACTCACTTCCAGGTCCAGAACATCCTGGAATTTATCACCTCATATGCACTGTATCAGGTGGTAACCTCCATAATGAGGGGTGGAAACTACTAGAAGTGATCACCACCAACATGGGCAACAGTTGCACCACATCAGAGGTTAACCACTCGCTGGTTAGATCTGACCATGTACTATTCATTGTTTCCACACCCAAGCATCTCCCCCTCCCACAGATACCACAATGTATACCTTTCCTACAGCTAACTTTACACTACTAGTGGCAGGGGTGGGAGGTTTCACAGCCCCCACGCTAAGGGGAAACACTGCTCAAGATACAGACAGATTTACAAATGCAGTATATAAGCACCTACATGGATGTATGGCTTGTGCCATCACTGGCAAACCAAGACTCACTCCTCCTAGACAAGGACACCAGTCTGGTGGACATCTGCAATAAACAGGCTATACTACAGAAGCAGGGCAGTGTTCAAGACAAACAGCACATCCCACAAAGGGCAGACATCCATGACCACTATTAGTATGATACGTAGGTCCTTCATGACATCATCCAATGCTAACATCACCAGGAGAATACGCAAGGATTTGAAAGATAACCACAAAGCCTTCTTTGGCTATGTCAAGGATCTAAGTGGTGACACACAGATTTGCACTGTGCCGGTGAAATATAGCACAAAATATGCTGACCCTACCGATATCGCCAACATCCTTGCAGATGCATTCAATGCATACTTCACCCCCTAAAGTGCCCACAACACTACCCGAAAGGTACAGTATCCCACACATCAAAGACACACAGGTGAAAATGTCCCTCTCTAACAGCAGAACACAGCGTCAGTGGATGCAGAAGTTGTCCCAGACTGTATCTTGCAAACTGTACAAGACAACCTGACCCCCCCCCCAAATTAAGCTTTCCAACTTCAGCCTCTCCACAGGCTACATGCTCATGCAATGGCACGTGGCAACGGTTATTCCACTCCATCAAGGTGGAATCACAACTGACCATGGTAACTACCACCCCATACACCTGACTAGCCTGGTCTGCAATGGTATGGCTCACATCCTCATGGCACTCATTAACAAAGACCTTGGTAACCTCCGAACATGTGACCCAACCCAGGTCAGCTTGGTTGAGTGCAGTTCATGCCTACTGAACCTGTTTGATGTCTTACATACAGTCACCAAGACGTTAGATGACAGGGGAGGCGGTTCACACATACTACCTGGACCTTGCCAAGGCTTTTGACACCATGCCTCACTCAGGTATTACTGATAAACACACCAGACTGTACATACACCCATATATCACAGGTTGGGTTGCCAACGGGCTTACACACAGAACCCACATGGTACGACTAGCGGTCTCCAGGTCCAACTCTTGACCAGTCATGACTGGTGTCAAACAGGACTCAGTCCTGGGAGCCCTACTGTTTGGCATATACATCTCAGAGGTACAGGCAAACTTAGGTGGACTACAGCAGACCATGTTTGGCAATGACTGTGAACTGGGAGCCATGATTGATAGTCCAGCTGGCATAGACATCCCTCAAGGGGCCTCACAGAGAACATCACAGGGTGTCAACATCACGGCCTCCAGCCAAGTGCCACTAACTGCATGGGCATTCCATTGTGGAATATTAAGCACCCACATATTAACACATAAGTAGCAGCCACTTTAATACAGATGAGGTAATGGGGTATCTGGGGACTAAGGTTGATAGTGATCTCCCCTTTGGCAATCATATCTCCACAGTAGTTAGGACATCCTTCTATGTAGGCCATCTGATTACTAAAGGATTCCCATCTAGACATACTGGGGTTATAGTGCCCCTTTACTCATCATTCATCATTCCCATCATAGGGTATAATAACCCATGTGGGATGTACCTCAGAAGACACTTCCAACAGCTGTGAGGTCCACAAATGTAACTCGCCCAGGGGAATACTGGCCTGCAACATATGGCCTATGCAGCCAGACTGAATAAACTCCTGATTTTCTCAGTGACATCTCGTTTACCCTGAGATGATCTCCACTGGCCAACACAGCCATGTCAAACTCAGGCTTGATGGATATGCTCCACCTATGGGAATCCATGTCATAGTAAGCCACAAACTGAAGTGAGCTGAACCTTGCCACAGCAATAACTGGAAGATGCTGGAAGGACAGATTCCTGTCACAGACACTCCCCATACTTTGGAACAACATCCCTAACTATATTATACAGAGCACCTCACTAACACTCTGCAAGAGAAACGTTGAAGAGTGGATGGGGAACAGTAGATGCACCCCAGGGGGAACAGTAGATGCACCCCAGGGATCCTGCCATTGGCTCTGCTCCACAGAGGGACAGTTAATGAATCAATGGGGGTGGCAAAAGCTGACACATTTTGGCTGGACTTATGAATGGCCTCTGACAGTTGGTCTAGTACCTACCTATGAATCTATACATACAGTATCTGCATATGCTGATAGCTTAATTTACTGTTCAGGTGTTGACTTACCTTGTGCCAATGGCAGCTGTGTGTGCAATAGTTGAGGGCTGCCTATATTGGATGCACACAGTAGACTGCCTATACATGACAATTTACAGGTGATCGTGTGTGTGTGCCATCCATGTTTGCTATGTGTGCAGGTGGAGAAGGGTGTCAGTCCCTAAGTGCCTACACTGTCAGTGTGTGTGCTATACATTACCTCCTTGCCAAGGCATGGGCATACTGGGCACGCCTCCATCTACCTACTGGGGCTGGCTCAGGGTGTTCATGGTCTGAGTACCTCTGTGCCTGTGGGGCCCCTGGCAATGGTGGTGGGCTGTGAGGGCCTTCACCATTCTGTCCCTGCTGCAGCTGTTTCCACAGGACCATATTGTGTAGCATGGCACACACTATGAAGATATGGGCACACGTGCCTAGAGAGTACTGCAAGGCTCCACCAGATATGTCCAAACAATGGAACCATGATTTCAGCATCCCAAACACATGCCCTATGATGATTCTGGTTTGTGTGTGTGCCTCATTATGGCATTCCTTCATGGGTGTGTGTGCATTTCTGATGGGAGTCATCATCCACGGTTCCAGTGCATAGCCAGCATCCCCCACCAGGTGGCCATTTGGGATGTCCCCCCGGCAAATAACTGATACAGCTGTGAAGCATGCCAGATGTGGGAGTTGTGATAGCTTCCAGAGCTGCCAGCACACATATCTATGATAATGCCCTGGGCATTGCATATGACATGGCAGTTGATGGAGGGGTATCCCTTGCAGTTTATGTAGTGCCTACCCTGCTCACCGGTTGGTGACTTGATTTATATGTGCATGCAGTCTATTGCATCCAGTACCTCCGGGTATTCTGTCACATGGTGGAAGAGATGCATATTGCTGGCCAACTCCTCCTGCATTTGGGGGAAGTATATGTGCTCATTGGCATTTGGTAACCTGGCATCTTCAAATACTGGTGTAGCACCCTGGATGCTGATGCCTGTGAGATCCCCATGATATCCCCAGGTGGTCTTTGAAAGGTACCTGTAGCTAGTATTCTCAGGCTTACACATACCTTTGCATCCACTGGGATGGGTTCCCCTCTGTTGTTCTGGCTCTGAGGTGTGGCTGGCACAGCTCCACAAGTTGCTGTAGGATGTCCCTGTCCACCCTGTAATGTTCCACTATCTTCAGATCATGTAGCCCCTGGTAGGTTACCCTGGGTCTGAACGCTCTCCTCCTCCTCTGGTGCCTGAGGTGGTCATGTGCATCATCCTCCACACCACCTTCAGTCTCCAACACATGCTGGTGGATCAAAGCTATGGCAGCCCGTAGCATGTACATACTAAAAGTTCCCTGTCTGTATACACCACTGGTGCAGAGTGTGTGGGAATACACAAATGTGTGCAAGGTGCTTTCACACTTTATAGTATTATGCTATGGATGCTGCTGATGTCAGTGGGTGTGTATGAGCTATTCCAGCTGCAGTGTGTGTTAATTATGGGTTTTAAAATGAGTACTACAAGTGTGGGGCCTTTACTGTGGAGATCTACTTGCCTGCTTTGATTAATCTGTTGCCCTTTAATTCACTTTTAAACTTGGATCCCCTCCCATTATCAGGCATGCATCCACTTGCCGTCTTTTTGTTTTGTACTTTCCCTACCCAGTCATGGAAAAATGTGCCTTGTAGCTGATATACTGCAAATCAGCTTTGTTCTGCTTTGGCACTTTACTGTTTTCTTTGCAGTACAGCCCCTATCCTTTCTTGTTCTGCAGGTAGCTGCTTGCAACCTTGTTAGCTGTTGTCTATGGCCCACTGTAGGCTCCTAGGTGTTAATTAGTTATTTGTACTCCAATTTCACTGCTGCAGCATTTCCTTATTTCTTTTCTATATCCTTCCGGTTTCAGCTGCAGTGCGCACCACGCATACCCATTTACCGGGTTTACGCGTGTTTTTATCTCCGTTCATATGCATACTCGGTTACCTTGTGTACTCTCATAGCTATGGCCAATTCAACACACCCCTATCCTGCAGCTTTGCCTAGCTAGGGGCAAACCGGTTTAGTAATGCTCCAATGTGCTTACAGCAATGGTGACACACCCCTCTCTTGATGCCATCTTTATCTCAAGGGCACACCTCGGTGTTATAATGCTACACTGTGAGGTGCATCCTTACACCAGCAGGGAATCTGTGATTCACCATTACTCCTCTCATTTGCATGGCATTGCCTACTAATGCCTAGCTACTGTGCATAACACTGTCACTGCCCCTTAGCAACCCTTGCGCCATAGTATGGTGTAACATGCCTGCCACTGACTATTATAGGGAAATCGTGATATGTGTTTCATTGCAGTTTTATTCTATATTTTTATATATTTCTTGCAATCTCCTTTGTGCACCGCTGCTCTGTGCTTCCACATCGCAATAGTGCAACTATATATATCTTAAATGTTAATTTTATATTTTGTACATTTTTTTATGCCAATGGCTATATATTTAGACATTGGGATATATTAACAATATGATACATGTGCTTGGTCAGCTGTTATGGCTCCGATTTATGTTTTCAAAAATGTAAACCGTTTTCTACAATTTACATTTCTGCATGCTTACACTATGCCTGCACCACTTCCTGAATCGCTACATACCTTCATTTGCATGCTACACTGCTGCACATGGGGTAATTAGCGTACATGGCCTGGGAGTTGTGCAGTCATAGCATACGCAGGTAGTGCATGTGGAAACAGCTCGTACCTGAATCGCTTGGTGGCCATATTTGGTGTTAGAACGCCGACGCTACGCCTGCACCTGGCGCAAGCTTCAACCGTGTAAATGTGCATTATTCACACTTTCCCTACCAGTGCCTCTTCTGAGAGGTAAAGTAATATCACCTTCCAGGAGTAGAACCCACAACCATGTACGCCATCCTCAGAGTAACATAACACAGCTACCTGGGATGTACCTATCCCAGTTGTGTATGCAGACAGGTTAAAACACAAAAGGGAGGAATGTGTTGAAATAGGACAACCCTCCATGTACCCAGTTAAAGGTGTATGCTCATACATATATATATATATATATATATATATATATATATATATATATAGAGAGAGAGAGAGAGAGAGAGAGATACATAGAGACATGTTGATATAGACAGGTCTACATATATATGTAGATATATAGATACGTTTAAAACATCTACACATCTATAGAGGTACAGATAAACATATGCAATAATATATATATCTATATACATATTCACAAATATATATTACAGATATGTTCTATGGACACAGTCATCAACACAACTGCAATAACTGCAAAAATCCATGACAGAAATACATAGACAGCTTTCAAGCTTTCCTTTTGCAAAACTTTATTACATTCCAATGTAATGCCAAAAGGATTCAAGGACTAACAGTACCTGCATGCTATACAGGAAGCATTTAATAGTGCCTTAATGAATCAGCCTGCAATTACCATAGTATTAGTCCAGTAAGGGATAAGTATTCACATAGGGAAAGAACACCCACATACATATAGACGTTGTATAAAAGGGGTTCCTACACACCTGCATGTGCTATGTACACCCACCAACATCTACCCCGCAACCAAAATAATTACATCAATACATACTGTCATACCATAACCAATTATTCAACTACTGTACAACATCTGCTGAAACCTTAACATACCTGGACACAGACACAATAACATGGCCCTATGTGAAATAGTTGCCGTTAAACAATTGAACAGCTGCTGATGTAACAGGGTTTTTATGAACTAATTCTGTTTCAGAGGACTGCGGTGGTGGTGCTGTGGTAGTGTTGTCACCTCACAGTTAGACGTTTCCCATTCAATTCTCAGTTAGAGCGTCTTCTGTGTAGCGACATACGTGAATGGGCGTTCCTTCGTTGAAGGTTGTGCGATAGGCCCGGCAAGCCAGTACGTAAAAATCTACTGCCAATCATTAGTGGACTGGAGTTCCGCTGTGGCGACCCCTAACCGGGAAAAGCCAAAAGATGCAAAAATTACATTTCAGAGGGTTGAAAGGGTTGTAAACCAGGAAGTGTTACCGAGTACTGATTATCAGCACAGTATGATACACAGTAACACGAAACAAAGGTGGGAGGGTGACCTAATGATTAAGGTGTATGCCTTACAAACACAAGGTACAGGGTTTGAGTCTCACAAAGGATAATTGGCTAGGTTTAAAATGGCTTGCAAGAGCAGTTAGCCTAGTATGAATCTATGAATCTAAATATGTCTGGTAAGCACACTGTAAACCCCCTAACATTATATGCATAGCTATGCAGCCTTGAGCTGGTCAAACAACCTGGCTAGACTGAAGCATATGCAGAAGTATTAGGTACAGACAAACCCTGCACAAGTAGCAATGTTCAGAAATATAACAGCAGTACTCACATTTAGACCAAATCCTCTAGGCATTACACACAATATATTACTGTTCATCTCCATACAGCTGTTGCAATAGATTCCAAACAACACTTCCACGCTGTCTTCCTCACAAGTAAGGCAAAGGGACAATGCCCAAGTGGAGTACTCAGTTATGCTCCACTGTAGACATGGTATTGGCTAAGGCAGTAGCAGCGCAGCTGATGTGCATGTAATTAGCTACTAAGGAACACAAATTGGTTATCGGGATAGCACACATTACTGATCTGTAACTATAAAAGGTTGCCTTGTCATGCATTCAAACCATCTGTATCTACCAGTAGGACAGTACAAAACACTGAAAGATGAACCAAAAATGAGTATTATACTAGTCTATAACACCTCTGATTAGTAAGAACGTATGTATAACATGTAGTATGTCTGTGTATGTAGTACCTGTACTGTAAGAATTACAGTGTAATCAATGCATATAGTGGAAATAGCTATCTTGTAGAGCTGTATTGTTGAGCAGTAGTAATGCTTGTAGTATTCAATGTGTGTACTGCTGTAGGTCAAACGTCAAACTCCACATACACCACAAGGGATGATATGGGTTTGGAACCCACCAATTCGCTTCAGGCCACTGTCAGTGTCAGGATTGGTCCAACAAGTATGTGCTATAACAGGGGATAGTATATGTTGATATATTGTAACAGTCAACATATGTATGGGTGTATAAGTAAAATTAACATGTTAAAGGTGGGATTACCTTGCAAATATGGTGTGCATTGTGGGATATTGTGCCAATAACTGTGTAATGTACAGTATTTTAGGCAGATCTGTATTCTATTCTACACAGCAGTTCTGTTATGTTATGCAAACAGTAGTTATGTCTATTGGCAATTACAATACTCAGTAACAGGATACATATCAGTTGTAGTCATCTGACAGTTTAGCAGCATGATAGCAAAGATAACTGGAAGAGCCAGGTAACTATCCATGCACATAACACATGTAATATCCACCTCTCTAGTATCATTTGCAAGCAATAACAGCTGTGCGGTTGTACATGTCATGCAAATGTGTAGTGACCCTTGTTACAGGGCTGGTCCTCTCTAGTATCATTTGCAAGCAATAACAGCTGTGCGTGTGTACATGTTATGCAAATGTGTAGTGACCATTGTTACAGGGCTGGACCTCTCTATTATCATTTGCAAGCAATAAGAGCTGTGCATGTGTACATGTTATGCAAATGTGTAGTGACCCTTGTTACAGGGCTGGACCTCTCTAGTATCGTTTGCAAGCAATAAGAGCTGTGCATGTGTACATGTTATGCAAATGTGTAGTGACCCTTGTTACAGGGCTGGGCCAAATGGCTATGTGCACACCTACATAGAGTGAATATTGAGAGTAGAGACACACTGGTTGAACTACCAGGTTTGTGTAGCCCAACCTCTCATTGTCAGCCTAACAACCGCTTGCGCATACTGTATTTAAGGTAGTGCACAGCACTGGTAATGAACCAGGTTGCATATCATCTTTAACTCCAGTGTAACATCTGCAGCAGGAGTGCAAGATGTAGAAGAGGGCTGCCCATGTGTAATAGCCGCTTCATAGGTGATGGCTCACACTATCTGATTATATCCCGATCATGTTGATAGTGGCATCAGAGTCTATTGATACATGACTCTGTTTGGAAAGTGGGTGTCTGTGCCCAACTGAGCTCATGGTCCTGGTGGATATGTGAGTATATACCCAGAGAAGGAAACAGACCTGTAGACACTTGTATCATCTGTAATCAACTAACAGGATGTGATGTGCTCCTCAGAGGAGTATTGCTGCTAAAAGTAGCTACAATGTTTTCATAATAGCCAGTGTTGTCTCTTTCATAACACAAATATTTACATGTGAGCATCACTGTCTAAAACATCTTCATAAACAATACATAAACTAAATGCAGTACTTGGTACTTGTACTGAATGCTCATACAGGCATGTCCAATAGTCAGCTACTGGTGTTTACTAATGTCAGCTTTGTGTATGTGGCCATCCTGGGGGAATGTAATCTCTATCCCTTGTACACTGCCAAACCCACCTAACACTACGCCCCACATATTGTTTGGGATGCAGCTACAGGGGTAAGCTGTAAGGCAACCCAGTCTACAGCCATGACTGGACTGGACAGTCATGAGGTGTAGGTTAACACATGCAGCTCATCAACACAAACAACACATACCCTTACCAGAACACAGCAAGGATACCCACACACACTACCAGAAATCACACACCTTCACAGCCACTTCTAAGTATCTGACCAAAGAAGTGACCCCCCCAAGCAGGAAGAGACAGACACCAAAATGCACAAACTGTATGACATACTTTGCATAATTGTGCCACACCTCAGAACACATGACTGGAAACATGCCCAACAGTACTCATTTGTGAATGCAAACTCTAGCGCTATGTTACACACCAACATATGTGAGGGCATACATACTGTCAGCTGCCTGTTTGCCATGATTAGCCACATACCCATACACTCAGACCACCTTTAGGACTATACACATGGCTCTGGCATATTCCATGTTGTTGTGCAGGACCTGTGATGCAGTAGTCTGGACTGCATGGAAACACATGTAGGAACTGTCAGGTCTTGTAGCCCATCTGATTACAGATGATACAAGTGTCTACAGGTCTGTTTCCTTCTCTGGGTATATACTCACATATCCACCAGGACCATGAGCTCAGTTGGGCACAGGCACCCACTTTCCAAACAGAGTCATGTATCAATAGACTCTGATGCCACTATCAACATGATCGGGATATAATCAGATAGTGTGAGCCATCACCTATGAAGCGGCTATTACACATGGGCAGCTGTCTTCTACAGGTATGTCCCAAGGCCTGGGTAGCATTCTGCCATTGGCCAGAATGATACTGCAGTACAGGGACAAAAGGATTGTATTCCACATTTGTCTAGTGTAGTGGGGCAAGTCAAAGGGTATCCAGTATCTGTCTGCCTGGGATAACATGGATGACAGACCATAATGCTTTTCCAGACTGGGCCTGCACCTGTCACCCCTGGGAATCTGGAAACTGCCTAGGGCTCATGCTTCCCATATAGTGCCTTCATCATGCACAGTTCAAGTGAAGGTCCGCTGCTGTTACAGGGACAGCCAAGCAATAATCTGCGGGTCTCGCTACACAATGATACATGTTAGAAACACTGTACGGACACACATATGTCAATCCCTAACATAGAGAGTGGCTGAGACATGTTTCAATGCTCCAGAGAACACACCTGCATGACCATGTTATAACACATACCTCACCTCTTGCCCATTATCCTTTATTGGAACACACGGGCCGCAGGTGTGTCCATATTCCTGAAGGATATGTACACCCCCATGCTAGTTGCACTTGCATAACTTCAGATGCATTATGCTGAGCAACTACCTTTGTGCCAAAGTGGATTTCAAATTGCACTTTGCGACAGATCACCCACCAGTACACCTCCATGTTAGTTGCACTTGCATAACTTCAGATGCATTATGCTGAACAGCTACCTTTGTGCCAAAGTGGAATTCAAATTGCACCTTGAGAAAGATCATCAATCAGGCCGTGGATTTCCCAACTGTCATAATGTGCTGTAATGGGGAAAATTAGGTCTGAGAAAGAACCATAATAATGGCTACTCTCAACTATTCCATTATGAACTGGGAAGACTCCTCATGTACCAACACCTGCGCTCAATGCATGTTGCATTCCATCAACCCCAGTGACCTGGATCACAGTATTTACACAAACAGGGCTAACAATATGTTACACATATTTAGTCTCCAATACCGATGTTATGTTTCCTAAGAGCAGAGTGGTGACTGTCATGGCACCCATGCAGATGTACAATGCATATGCAAATGCTGAATCCTACACAAATGAACCTTAAGCAGTTACATATGTGCAGTGATTGTACCACTGAAACAGGACCAGGATTCAACCCAACACAAACAAGAAGGCAAACTGGTGGTACCATGCTTTAAACTGTACCGGAGAAGGTAGTAACTGTTGCAAGAGTGAACACACATGAGTGTAGGTGATCCCAGGTCAGCCTCAGTAAGATGCATATGCACCATATAAAACCACACAAAGCTAATGTGAAACGAATCAGCCACATATTATGAGGCCATGCACAGAGCATTCTATAGCTGTGTCATTAATCGTAATGGCAATGACAAGACCTGCCATGCTGCACAGTACTATGGCATGGGAAGTACTGCACCTACAGAAATAGCACCCATTCATCCAGCTAGGGTCTTGGAGAACCTAAACCCACTCCCACCTCCCCCCCCAACAGGCACTCTTAGTAATATAACCATGTACACTACAGGGCCCCTGTAATAACGAATAGGCAGGTACAAGCTGCACTCTCTAAAGCCATACATACAGCTTTCATGGGACCTGTCAACATCCCAGGGTGTATCCTACACGAATGTAAGAACATTCAGCTATGCACATACACATCATGTTCAATCATAGCTCCATGTCAGGTTGTGTACACACCGAATGGTGCACAGCAACAGTTATCACACCCGACAAAAGGGGAGACACCATTGATAATGGGAAATAGTGCACAACTACCCTGCTGAGTCTGGTCTGTAAGGCTATGAACCGTGATCAACGTATTTGATGTACTCGGTACAGATGGAGATGACAGTAGGGTTGATTCACACTGCATATCATGACCTTCCCAGGTTGTAGGACACCATTACCCATACTGTGTTCCAGCTACACTCAGTAAACTAAGTGTATATTCCTATTTTACAGGAGTGGTTGGCAAGTGGACTGCTGGCAGAACCAATACTAAAGAAGATGTCTGACTAATACACACACATCAAACCAGTGCCAGCCACAGTAATACAGGGTTCATTCCTGGTACTCCCCCCTTTGTTATCTATACCACACAGACTAACACAGAAGGCATCAGCCTATTGATGTTTGCAAATGACTATGAGCTAGGAGCAATAGTCGACTCAATGTGTGCTGCGTTCAACATACAGAAGGGTCTTAATGTGTCAGATGTGTGGTGTGTGATGTATGGTCACTATCTGACAGCTAAGTATTGCATTGCCATCCCCTATGTTGCAAACCCTGTACCCATGAACTACTACCTAGGCAGCGGTCAACATAATGGCAACTGTGAGTATGGAATGCAGCTGGACAGTACTCTTTCCTTTGATAGTTACTTCACCACACCAGACAGGTAGTCGTATGTGGTACCCCTAATCATGACAGGGTGCCATCCAGGAATATAGAGATAATTGCTCAGCCATAGTCAACACCCATGTGACCCATAATAGATCACATATTTCTTTTAAGGGTTATTGCCCATGTGTAGATGGCCTACACTGCCCTTCCCAATCACTAGCTGCACTATGTAGCATGCAACCTACCCTGAATAAAGCCATGTCCAACCCAGAGGTGTTGGACATGCTACACTTAACACATCCACATCCCAAATAAACACATACTTCATGGGCATCCACCTTTCTAGTACAAGGATCACAACATGCCTGACAGATCTCTGTCCCATACACTTAACATACTCTTGCCGTACTATGCATCCCTGTCCAGCAAATCTGCATATCGCCCCCTCTGTAAAATGGTGTGATGAACGCATGCCAAATATATCAGTAATCCTGTAGATCAGTTCTGTGGCACTGCTTGAACTGGCCATTGAAACTTACCTGTCTGTTGCCTACAGCTAGGTAACCTGTCTGCCTAGGCTCATAAATGGCCCAGGGCATATAGCCTACTAGATCACTATGACCATACATGCTATAGTTGATATCCAACCCTGCAAATACCATCAGGCTAGCTATTGTCCCATGTGTTACACATGTGCAACACAGACAATACATGGCAGGATGCTGCACAGCTGTACAGTGCCATGTAGATGTATATGGCAAAACACATACATGCTTGCAAGTCTGCAGGGTCACAGGTCATGTCCCTAATGGCTATGTATGACTATATATGTGACATATACACAGCATTAAGGTCGATTGCATTAATGTGAACACATCGAGGCATGTGCTGATAGGTAAAGACACCAGCACAGGCAAACAGACATGCCCACGTCAAGACAACATCCACATGGTGTATGAGCAATGTCATCACATAGCACACACATACATGGTGATAACATCACATCACCAGTAAGTGTCAAATATGTGTGACTTATACATGTCAGTGGTGTTAGTGTCATGTAGATTTGCAAAGATGCATTTGTAATCTTAATAAATATGATACACATGTATGTTCAGTTGTACTGCTGTACTTCTCTGTGAGTTACTGTGACCTGTCTCCATCATTATGTCTTCCAGGTATGCCATGTAGCAGACTGCTGGTGTACATCCACTTGGAGGATGAGCTCCTCATCCCATACCTCCTCGACAAGCACACAACACTCTTCAGGCATGTGCCACAGGATGCACAGCAGCAGGATGCCCTGTGGGAGGAACTCTGCAGGAGGGTAAATGATGTTGGCGTTGACAATTGCACCTATCAGCAGGTGCGCCAACACTGCACTGACCTCATAAGATGGGAAAAACAGAGTGCTAATGCAATCACCAGGGAACAAGGTGCAACAGGTGGGGGGGCCACTCACCCAGTCCCCACTCACATGTACTGAGGAGCTACTGGCCAATCTGGGGACACCTGCAGACCTCCATACATAATCTTTAGCTGGTATTGTGGAGGTTGGTGTCTTTCAACCACCGAGCTTGGAGTTTCCTGATAAGTCACTACTGCACATATAACACAACTAAATTTTGCATAGTTACATGTGTTACTGTACAATATGTAATGTAACATCATATGCAAGGCATGTATGCACACATGCCACATACTATAGTCTGCTACTCTATGTATGCACAGATGTGCATATTCCATAGTATAGTATATTGTACTGGCTTATGTGCTAACATGAACATTGCACCCTGTAGCTATCACACAGGTGTGGATAATGATCTTACTGCTGCGACACTCCTGTTTAGGTACCTCTGGCATTTTGCAGTGACAGCAGCCTGTGTCAGGTGAGATTGTTATTATTTACCAGGCTTGATAATGCATGGAACATATTAATTTCATGCTATCTGCCATAACACACGCACACATAATGTGTGGTGGTCCTGTTAACGGACACTGGTCAGACATGCAATGCATCACAATGTTTACCCATGTGAAACAATTGAAGACTATATGAAACACCTACACTAAACCTTCCAAACTGTCATTGCCAGATGTGTGGACAACAGTGAATACAATGGTGGAGGTGTGTTACACTGTAGGGACAGGTGCTACATATCAGCATTACACATGTTGGGAATACGAACAATACTGTACAGATAACATATGTGTGCACGCACTCTAAATGTGTTGGAGCTTTAGTATGACCGGCCCACAGGATACACCCTTGTGGATTATACCCTTGCTATGAATGTCACACAATGTCATGTGCTATCTGACATGTCCATGACATGTAGTGGGCTGACTGCAACACTGCTCAACTATCCTGCAAAACATATCTAACATCCCATACATACCACCCTTTGTCGGCATAACCCTGTCCTCACTGGAGCATATGACATCTATGGGTGTATGTCATATGGGATAACACTGACATGTGAAATAAGATGGCTGTCACAATCATTGGACAGTACATGTGTACACATTGCCATAGAGGAGGGCCAGAGACATGAAGCAACATACACAGTAGAAGTGATGTACATGTGTGTACACCCTGTTGTACATTGACTCAACACAATACAACTATGGCCTTTGTGTAATGATGATATTGCAGATGTGAAACACTAAATGTCATACTGGCCTGTGCAAAGCTTGTGTAGGCATAACATAAAACCACCACATAATATGCCTTGAACATCTTGAGTGTGTCACGACATGAAAGCATTCACCTATACAGTATCCAAATACATACATGTGTTGCACAACATACACATACAACCACATCAGGCCACAGATACATTACATTCATGTGTGTGAGGTACACAGATGGCATGTAGGACATAGAGTACTGCTAAGTTAGCCATGTGTGGGCATAGTTGCCAGGCATCAGTAATATGGTTGCTGATGTGCAGGGGTGTCATGCGTATGCCCTTCTGTGACCTGTGTCACACATTCCACATTAGAGTTTAGTGTGTATACACCTCAGTGACATGGGTCACATTCCACATTAGATATCTATTGTATGTTAACATAGTCATGGCTATGAACTGTGTCAATAGCTCACACTGTATAGCAATTGTGAAGCCACATGATGCTATGCAATGGCTATGCACATCAGCTCAATGTGCAGTATGTCCCTGCATATTTGTAGGGTGGGACAGGCAACATTGCATCAGCTGAAGGCCCATGTTAGTATAACACATCCCTGCACTGGGACACCATTACCGTACTGTAGATTGGAAAGGACACCATTGTGTTACACATGTATGCATGTCATTCAATATGTCAGCAGAAGACAAGTCATACTACATGTGATTGGCAAGATCATATGCCACATAGCAGGCCAGTGGACTGTAATAAACCTGCGCTGGTCTGTGGCACCATTGCAAAGTAGGGACAGCCATGTCAAACATGTGTGTACAGCCACATGCACAATGTCTAGACTCAGCTCAGGGATAGGCGGAATAATTTTGAACAGACATGCATTGCTTTTGGGGAGATATACAAGCTAGGGCTCAGGCAAACATAGTATGCAGGTGACATACCCTACTGCTCATGTCATCACACATAGGAGCGGTGGGGGGAGATATGCAAGCTAGGGCTGAGGCAAACATAGTATGCAGTAGACATACCCTACTGCTCATGTCCTCACACATAGGGGCGGTGGCCAACACAAAGCATCAGTGGCAGACGTACAAAGGTCAGCAATGGTCTGTTAACATGTGGTGTATGTTGCACACAATGTGGCAGTGCGGTGCAGTGGTGCAAAGTGCATGCATTGTGTTGCAGGTATGGGGTATAGGCTACTAACAGAAATAGTGCAATACAGGTATGTATGCTTAACACCACTATAATTGTGTAAGGTGCATGCCATCTGCTATAACACATGCATGCATGCTGTTGTGTGCAACTCAGGGATGTATGATAACTACCACTCTAATTGCCTAAGCTGAAACTATAATTGTCTAAGCTGAATGCCACATGCCATATCATCTGCATGTAGTGTGTGTGTCTGTGTGTCTGGTATAACTTGTAATGTACAGTTCTTGTCTTCCCCTCACAGGTGTTGATGTAGGTGCATTGCCCTCCTGTGGTCCGCCTGTCTCCCTCTTATCCTTGCACACAGTTCCCCTGCCTACACATACCCCATCACCACTGGCCATAGAGGAAGGACAGTTGCCAGGTGGTAGCATTGAACAGGGAAGTGTGGAGACTATGGAAGCTGTGCCTGCACACCATGATCTCAGTCAACTGACTGGTGATGTCCCACACAGGCATGTGCCCAGTGCTGCTCATAGGAGGACCACTGGCCAACATGCCCCTGCAAGACAAAGCACATCAGATGGAATCACCAGACACATGTTTTGGGCTGTAATGGAGGCACAGGCACGTGCTGAATGGCTCAACAGAGAAGGTATGAGGCTTCAGAGGGCTTCTGTCCATTCATTAACTGACAACATCCAGGCACTTGCAAATGCTCACCATCATCTTGCAGATGTTTTGGATAGACAATTGGGTGACATGGTGGGAGTCCTTGACCGTGGTATGTCAATCCTCGAACATGGAATGTCTGTGCTGAAACATCTGGTGGGAGTGAGGCTTCAGGCACATGGAAGTAGGTCAGCTACATCACCTGTTGAAGGTCTACATGAACATGCTACTGTACATGCCCACTCCCATAGTGGTGGTAGCAGCAGCAGTGCAGCTGGTGCTGTGCAGTCCACACCAGGACACAGCAGGCCACATGCATGTGGTCTTGGATGGTCCCAACAGGGACATGATTCCAGTGGACATTTGTAATCAGACAGTACCCAATCTGGACCTCTGCCTGGTAGTGCCCGTGCCACCCCTGGCAGCGGCAGGTCACTTGGCCATGGCCAGACACCATGAACTGTGAAACCTGCCTTGTACAGTCTGCAGCTGTCAGTAATACCCCTGTGCAGGCCAGCCACATGCCAAACCTGTGTGCAGGAATACACACACACTGGAAACAAATGTAGGGCACCTCAACACACACACACACATAACATCCACACACGCCCAGTGATATCACAGGCCCTAACACACACACATGATGTCATCCAATGGCACAGGCTAGGCCCCCTGACAAACATTATCACCCTGTGCATATGATGATGCCTGTGCCACATCCCTGTCATCCACACCATTCGTGCAGGGACATGCTCATATGGTCTGATGCACAGGGTGAACATACTAGGTAGACAATTGTAGATTAATATTGTTGAGTAGTGTTGACAGGCAGCAGACATACCATGTATTACAGATTTAGAATACATTTTGTATGTTTGGCAGTATGTATCATGTGTAACACCACTAACAACATGTTGATCTTGACGTTCTTCCTTCCTCTTTCAGGTGTAGTTGCATGTGCCTGGGGATGTCAGTGTTTGCAGTTAGTGTCTCATATGTACATGTTGACTACCCACAGGTCAGTATGACAATACCTGCATGCACTTTGTAGCTTCCACATCACATTTATATTCTCCCATGTTTCAATTATGTTTACTGTTCTAATGATCCAAGAGCATGATAGCTGTGTAGTAAGCTACTGTGTTCAGAGCCATCACATCCATAGTGGGTGACATCACAGGTATAGTTACCTGGAGGGAGAGGAGGTAAAAGAGTGGTATGCCGGATAACAAGGGTAAAGGCCAGTGGAAATAGTGGCTTCTCATTGGGAAGCAGTAATACCCACTGCCTTGACAGCATGCAAACACAGACACACCCACACACTCAGGGATTCACAGACACAGTAACACACACTCGGACACACACACACACACACACACACACACACACACACACACACACACACACACACACACACACACACACACACAATTGCCAGTGTTTGGGGGTCATTTACTGCACTGTTATAACTTGATATTACTTGTGAACCTCTGCTATCTCTGTAAAAAACAAAAACAAAAAAAAAATCTTGCTTTTTTCCCACTTTTCTGAGAGTTAAAAAAGTTCAGTTACAGGCTTGCTGTTCCTGAACTGTTTGAAAGTTTCTGTGAGGCCATTTTTGCTTGGGCTGAAGGAGGGTCTCTCTGTTGATCAGTGGCAGTGACTAACATTGAGCAGCTTCCCTGCCTCCCATAGAGGTGGTTACTGACTTGAAACTGTAGTTTTATTTTCCCTTTTGGGTCTATTCCTGCTTCTTTCCAGCCCCTGCTATCAAGCACACTTTAACGTGCTTTAGCGATTTAGCGGAGTTGCCACTAGAGCAGCATCGGGCAGCGCCGGTTAATCAAGGTTAAACTCTTTCTGGCTCCAGAAAGTCTGTTCTTCAATTTTTCCCTTAGAACTGCTCTGTTAGGAACCTAAACAGTTTACACCTACACTAAAAAGTGCAGCACTTGTTCCAAATAGCTTTTTCTTCTCAAAAAGCTCAGCACTTGTCTTATAAGCATATCCCTTGTCTTATAAGCATTCTCTTTGCAGGTCAAGCACTCCTATATTATACAAATCTCTCACTAGCAAAACCCCCCAGGAGTGCCCACTTCCCTGCTAAGCCCACTACTTTTCTGTCTCATACCAACTCAAAATTCTTTCTAGCATGTCGAAGGGTCAGATGCTGGCATCCTCCTGCCCATTTGGTGAATCTGGGAATTCTGAGACAATGTTACAATTGCCTCATGTACACGGACAACCCTCTCCTCCTACCACGTAACACTAACACTTGTGAGAGATGCAGCTATTTAGCCAGACTGGAGGCTGAGCTCTCTCAACTCAGGACTGGCAAGACCAGGCAGGAGGAGAAGGCAACTACACACACCACAATACCAGTCTCACATAACTCAACCACACCACTGAATCAAACACATAAACACACTAAGACATACTGAGGCTCTGAGTAAAATTTACCTAAACAGCAGAGGCCTCCAAAGCAGACACCCAAGCAACTGCAAACTCAATACACCACACAAACAACACATAAACAACAAAATCAGTGTGCAAAGCAGTCACTGCCCTTAAGGCCAAATACAACACCAAACATACTTGTCATAGGTGACTCCATAGTCAGACACACTGACGTCCGCCACCAGACTGAGTAAGGAGAAGGTCACAGTAAGCTGCCTGTCGGCTAGAATCCGCCACATAACACAAGCACTCAGGTCTCTCAACAGCAGGTACAAGTACAGCTCAGTCATTGTCCACGCTGGTGTCAACGACCTGAGACATACCTCCTTGGACTACATGAAAAGAGACATTGAGGAGCTCTCTGATTATGCAGCCCAGGCAGGTATGACCCTGACCTTGAGCAGTATCCTACCTTCACCTAGAATGATGCCACAATACAGTGATAAGATGATCAGATTTAATAATTGGCTTAAATTCTGGTGTCATTCAAAGGGGACCCAATGTCTGTCTGCCTGGGATGACATGCTGGACAAGCCACGCTGCTTCAGCAAGGGACGGCTTGCACCTGTCACCCTAGGCTTCGGGATATTGGCAAAGCGGCTTGCCACCCGCATAGTGCCGTTGTTAGGCAAGGCTGGAGTTCTAAACCTACCACCGTAGAACACAAAAAGTAAAAAACTAAGGGTAATGCTGCTCAATGCCAGAAGTCTCAATCTCAAGATGCACACTGAGGCCCTTCTCAGTATGGAGAACATCGATGTCTGTGCTGTGACAGAAACCTGGTTCAAGGCTCCTGAGAGCACCCCAGCACTAGCAGGTTTCACCTCATATCATGCGTTCCGCCCCAAAATCCGGACAACACCAAGAAGGAGGGGTGTCCATATTCATAAAGGACACCCACACCTCAAGGTTGGTGGCAACGCGATGCATCGGAGACCATCCAGGTGCAATTAACCATAGGCAAGACTGCTCTGCAATTTGTAGCATGTTACAGGCCACCCTCTCAAACTCAGGAACCTCACATGGCCTTCCTGAAAACAATGGAGGGATAAATGTATCTCCAAACACCATCATACTAGGTGACTTCAACTACCCTAATATAGACTGGGAACACTACTCAAGCCCAAACACTCTAGCCCAAAGGTTCCTGGAGTTAATAAACTCAAATGCCATGGAACAACTAGTCACCATCCCCACAAGAGGAGAAAACATACTTGATCTCATCATCACGAACATGGGATCACAATGTTCAACACCGGAAGTATACCCCTCACTGGTGAGATCAGATCATAAACTAATCTCGCTGGAGGTCCTCATCCCGCCCCATCTGAAATAAAAAAAGACCACAGTGAAAAACTTCTCAAAAGCTGACTTCACACTTCTAAAAACTAGTGTGGTCTCCTTTAAGGCCCCTGAGCCAGTGGTAAACATTACTCAAACCGCTGAATCACTTACAAATGCCTTCTACCAGCACCTACAGGACTGCATGGATCAGGCAATCCCAAACAAAACAAAGACTCTTTGTACCAAAGGCAAGCGTCCAGTCTGGTGGACCCCAGCCATAAACAAGCTCTACAACAAAAGGAGGAAGCTACTATAAGATAGAGCAAAATCCTTGAAAGATAAGACACCTTTGATCATTATAAGTAAAAAACTAAGAGCTCTCATAAAATCATCCAAGGCAAATTTTGAGAGAAAAATCACCAAGGACTCAAAAGACATAAGGCCTTCTTTAGCTATGTTAGAAACCTAGGAGGAAACTCCCAGATATGCTCAGAATTAGTTCAAAATGATGTGAAGATTACTGAACCTACACACATTGCCAACATACTGGCTGACAGGTTCAGTGCAAACTTCTCCCCCCCCTCCCCCCCAAAAGGAGAGATATCTATACCAGAAGATTGTAGCCCCCCAAACATCTCCAATGCCCAGGTGAGAACTGCTCTCTCCAAAGCAAAAAACACAGCATCCATGGGACCGGATGGCGTCCCCGGCTGTGTGCTCCATGAACTCAATGAGGAATTAAACCCGCAGTTAGGACAGCTGTTTAATCTTAGCCTCACCTCAGGATACGTACCCAAGGAGTGGCGACGCCACTGTGGTCCCACTTCACAAGGGCGGTGCCTCCACCGACCCTGGAAATTACCATCCCATTAGCTTGACAAGCCTTATCTGCAAAGCCATGGAGAGGATCATAATGGAACTCATAAATAAAGGCATAGGAACTGGCAGACTGTGGATCCAACCCAGTTTGGCTTTGTCAAAGGCAGATCATGCCTTTTAAACTTGGTTGACTTTTTAGAGACAGTCACCAAGGCCATTGATGAGGGAAAGGCAGTCCATACAGCCTACCTTGACCTGGCAAAGGCCTTCACACAATACCCCACTCAGGTATCATCGAAAACTCATCAGCTTGAATGTAAACCCATACATCACAAGATGGGTTGCAAACTGGCTAAGTGACAGAACCCACAGGGTCAGAGTTGCTGGAGCCATGTCAGACTCAAAGCCTGTCACAAGTGGTGTCCCACAGGGCTCAGTCCTGGGTCCACTCTTGTTGGCATCTACTTTTCTGAAGTACAAGCAAACACAGGAGGGTTATGGCTGACAAAGTTTGCAGATGACTGCAAACTGGGCCATAGTCGAAAACACATCTGACACAGATATCCTTCAGAAGGGCCTCACAGAAACGGATAACTGGTGCCAGAGCCATGGCCTAAAGTTAAATGCCAAGAAATGCATAGTCATACCCTTTGGGAAAAACAAGGTTACCCTAGCTACCATATAGGTGGCAATCCACTGAGCACAGAAGAAGTCATCAGGGATCTGGGGACCCAGGTTGACAGTAGCCTTTCATTTGACACTCATGTTGCTAAAGTAGTTAGGAAAACCTTCTACATTGCCCACCTGATCATGAAGGGATTCACATCTAGATCAAGGGAGGTCATCGTCCCCCTGTACTCATCACTCATTAGACCTATGATTGAGTACAATGCCCCAATGCCCCATTCGGAATGTATCTGACCCGACACGTGCAGCAGCTGGAAAGGCCCCAAAAGTTTCTCACCAAAAGGATAAAGGGTCTCAAAAATATGTCTTATGCTGCCCGACTGAAAGAACTCCAGCTCTATTCAGTCTCATACCGCTTGCTCAGAGGTGACCTGTGCCTGACATATAAGGCCATGTCAAACCCTGATTTGATGAATATGCTTCACCTCAAAAAATCTAGATCCCTCAGAACCACAAGGGCAGGAGACTTAAACCTTGACACGGTTATTAATAGAACATGCTGGAGGGACAGATTCATCACCCAGAGACTCCCTATGCTGTGGAACAAAATCCCGGTACATGTGAGGCAGAGCACCTCGCTGGCCTTGTTCAAGAGGAATCTTGACCAATGGATGGGGGATCGCAGATATACCCCAGGGATTACTTCAGTGTCACTGCTTGACAGAGGCACAGCAAAATAATAGGCATAGTTTTATTCAAACTAAAGGGGTGGCGAAAGCCAAATAACTATGGGCTAGGCTTATAAATGCCCTTGGGCAGATAGCCTAGTATGAACGTATGAACCTATGAACCCCTGCCTATGTGCATATCATCATTATAGTGCTACACAATTACAAGATGTGCCACAGAGATTACACATGTACAGGTAGGTGGAATGGCCTAAGATCGAGGACATCAACAGGGATACTACAGTACAGTGAGTGTATGTGGGGAGGATGTCCATCAGTAGGCTATGTAACAACAGGTCACACCCCAGGGTGTACATGTTAACAGGCGGTTAGTATTCCCGTCTACGACTGATGATATCAACAGGGATGCTAGATTGCATTGAGTGGATGGAGGGAGGGGGCATTAACATTTCACTATGGTAAAATACAGCCTCACTCCAGGGACTGGACAGCCATACACACGGACAGCCACACACACACACACACACACACACACACACACACACACACACACACACACACACACACACACACACACACACACACACACACACACACACACACACACACACTGTGGTATTCACAAAGATATACATCTATGTCAAACACATACAGACACTTTACATGTGTGAGGTTCAACCACCTGCCTATGTCTTTCTTTCTGCACTTCACTCTGTACTGGTGTCAACAACAGTGTTCAGGAGAGTGATAACATGTGGGATGTATTCCCAACCATATGTGACATATATGGACACACACACACTCACGCGTGCCAGTACTGTGAATCAAACACCTGCCTATCTCATGATAGGTATTACAGATGTACAGCACTATTGCATCTGGTACAAAGCTTACTGACACTTTCCTTTGCCAACCATGCTGATATATGCAAAATATCTGCACAGGGGAGGTATTACTGTTACAGGTGTCATGAGGTTTACCTTCAGTGTCACCCTTACACATTCTACATTGTCTGTCATCCACTTCAGTTAACAAGACCTGACCTTAGCAGTTACACAGGTTATTGTAGGACTGGTTGTAACACACCAGTGAGCTGTCCTCAGTAATCATTCATCTGCAAAGAAGCCCCACCACTTAGTAGTCATGTCTCAACATCTGTCCATACCTCATGTATGGCTTACTGTACCTAGAGCATATCACCATATACAGCTGGCAATGTTGAGGCTGTATTGCAACAGCATGATGTACTAAGACAACAGTCACCTTCAGACATCAGACACTACACACACATGGAATCTACACAAACATCAATACATGTACACATATGCGGTCTACATCAGTAAGTGCACTAGCAGGTGAAGAGGATACATTCCACACCTTCCCCACGCCATGTGTAAAACATAGCTGAGCATTACACCATAATGGATGTTGTATTCATGTACCAGTAGGACACCACCACCTTCACAGAGTAGCCAAGTGTACATATATGACAACAGCACATATCATCGAGACACACACAGCATTATTCCATATCATGCTCCAACAAACTGTTACTTGACAGTGCCACGGTGAAGCCAGGGCACTGTAGTGGTCAACATTGAGCACATCGTATTTGCCACACACACCTCATGTTTACTGGAAGAGTGCCAGCAATGTTCTCTGTTAGAGCTAGACAGTACACCCATTCTAGCATGTGCGAGGTCTGTGGCTTGTAAACATCTCACCCCAGCATGTACTGGCTATTGTGGTACTAAGGCTAATGTCCAGACAGCACACAGCATGCATGGCTTGCAATTGTTGACATGGGGTATATGTAGGAGCTGTGGCCACACATGGCTGTACATGTCATGAACATACCACATGTGACTACTCAGGAACATACAGTGCAGAGCTGGATTTTCCTGAGTCTGTCAATGCAGGCCTTGTGTAGGTCCTATGATCCTGTTATTTGGGTATGTTTGTAGGCATTGCATTAGGTGGACATGTCTAAAGACATACATGCCGCATGGGGTGTTGTATGATATGATAGGTGTTATGGGTGACCAGTAGAGAGGGAATATTACCTCTGTTAACATGGATATCAAACCTTATGTACTGTTAGCATGCTACCTATCATGTGCATGTGTGTAATGACTGTAGCCACCTGTATGCAGAAAGGATAACAAAAGCTATGGTAATGTCATTTATGTTGTATGAGTGTGGAATGTACATATCCAGGGCATGTTCAGTTAGGTCATATCCAAACATGAGGGTGTTGTTTACTGGTGTACAGCAACAGTCGACAGTGTTAATGCTGACAACATCTGAGGGACCCTGGTATGTGTACAACTGAGCTAGTTACAAACAGTGGTATTATTGCATTACATAACACATTATGCAGCTGTGTCTGTACATGGGTACTTTGCACAGTTGATGTAGGCCTAGGTACAGTCCACCAATCGAGGGTTATCTGGTGGTCTACCATACTATGTCATACCACATATGGATGTATGTTGGTAATCTGGGGACAAGCTGGTGGATGTATATGAGGATACAACCTAGAATGCAGCATTTGCCACTGTCACCTATACCTGAATCATCTATGAAGCATTATGTCAGAGTAGTGGTCTCTACATGTGAGTAGCCTTTATGAATATGTGTACACCACCACATGGAATGGTCCATACCACTGTTATGGCCCACATGTCTGGATCTGAGTTATATGGTGGTAGTGCAATTGTGCACTATGGAGCCTTCAGCCAGGTGTTCCTCACTGCACAGATGTCAGTATTCCCCATTGTAGGTTTTACATTGAGCAAATGGATTACTAAATCCACACATCTAGCACTGGTTAGCATAAGCATCCAATGCAATTGTCTTGTAGGTGTCAGGGTGTTACTTCTGGGTGTAGGACATTTGCCTTGGAATGTGGCTATATGGGTAAATGTGACCTAGGTATTATCCACACACACACACGTGAAACATGGATGTATGTGCTCTGTGTTAAAGGCTTGTCATTCAATCATGACAGCCTGGAATGACAGACACTGGGTGACCTCATAATAACAGCAGGACATTGGCTCATTGTTTTGGTCTAGCAGTTGCCACTCGTACCATGACATCACTGCAAGTGGCAGTAATGTGCTTGGTAGCAACTGCCTCATATAAGGTTACGGACAGCAGCAGAAATTGTGTATATGACCAATGTGATATAGGGTAGCAGTCCTGCTAATAATGACAACTACTAACACAGCCAGGAGAGGTCATCTTGACACCTGCACCTCAGTACCATTACACAATGTGGCTCACACATTATGCTTGCACATGCCACTGTTCCACGTATAATGCCACTGTCCACAACCTGCTATCAATGTATGCCTTTCAGGGCAGCAAGGTGTGTGACACATGCTGTAGGTAGAATCCACCTGTGTGACCCAGGTAACCTATTGTCTGTCACTTCCACACATGCATGAATGTGTATACTTAGATATATGTCGGTACTTCATGTACATGTATGTATATGTATCACACAGCACAGACAGGTATCAAGTATTAAGCCAGTGTGATGTGTATATATACTGACAGGTAAGATGTACATAGCTGTAAACCTGTGTGTTTACAATAGGAGTCCATTACAATGTGTTCTATACATGTAAGTGTATGAGCATGCACACTGTGGCCTTCTGTGGTTAGAATCGGAGTGCATCCCAAACAGTCCTGTGCTACTAAGTCTATGAGCATACCCACTGCCACCTTGTCTAATTTGAGTCAGTGCATCCAACAAGCCCTTTGTTACTAAGTGTATGAGCATGCCCAGTATAATCTTGTGTAGTTGTAGTCATAGTGCATCCCAAATAGCCCTGTGCTACTAAGTGTATGAGCATGCCCACTGTAACAATGTATACTGATAGTAGTTGTCCATTCCACAGATGGCCATACTCCAGTTCAGGTTCCTGTTGTGCTACAACTATACCTCTCAGGCCTACCTGCCGATGATGTGTCTTGTTTGTGCATACAGGTTGTAATGGACACCTACTTTAAACACACAGGTTTACAGCTATGTACTTCGTGACTTTCAGTCTCTCTGTTGTTGTCCTCAATCTTAGAAGGGCATTCTGACTGCCTTGGAATGTGTAATCTCTGTGGCGCTTCTCATAACTGCATAGTACTATAATAGTGATCTGTAGATAGGCAGGAGTTCTGATCCCACTACTGGGAACTGTTTGTGTGTGTGACAGCAAATGCCTGAGTGTGTGTGTCAGAAAATGACTGATTGTGTGTGTGTGTGTGTGTGTGTGTGTGTGTGTGTGTGTGTGTGTGTGTGTGTGTGTCTCAGCAAATGCCTGAGTGTGTGTGTCAGCAACTGGCTGAGTGTGGTTGTGTGTGTGTATTTGTGTCTGCATCCTGTCATGACAGTGGATTTTGCTGCATTCCAAAGAGATACCTCCTTTTGCACTGGTCTTTATCCTTGTCAACAGCTAAGCCCCCCCCCCCCACTGCAAGTAATCGGTCCTGTGATGTCACCCAGCTCCGAAGTGGAATCAGAGTAAGTGTAATGGTATGTGTTCTGTGGCACATACCCCAACTGCATACCACTGTATTAGCTACCTTTACATAGGCAAGACAGGTATGCACAATACTGGCAACTGTGTGCGTGTTTGTGTGTGTGACTACCCTGTACCCAGGCATACACATGGGTAATGTCTTTTAGCACACCATGGTAGCCATCTGTGGTGACCGGTGTCTACAAAGTATTACATAGCTAGGAATGTTAAAGAATACACAGTCAAACACGACTACAGTTGGGTATGCTATTTTCCTGTGCCACTGTCAAGCAGTGACACAGACGTGGTCGCTGGGGTGTAAGTCCATACCCATTATTCCCCCATCCTAACTCTACAATCCTCGGGATAGATTACATTACCCATCATTCCCCACCCCAAACTCCACATACACAACAACCATCCCTTCTCTGGTGAACTGCTTAAAATTTAAATGTTATAGCACAAGAGATGCCACTGTTTTGTGTACACGTCAGTTCCTTTGGAACCCTTCTGTGTCACAAAGGGTGTTCAGATGTATATATATATATATATATATATATATATATATCTATGGCTATAGCTGTGTCTGTGTATATGTATACATATATATATATATATATATATATATATATATATATATATATATATATATATATATGTAGTTATGACAGTTGTACAGATGTAGACTTGTCTTTGTTGTTTCACAGAGTACAATACATTCAAGGGTACTGTACATATGTACACAAAGTGACTATCCCATTTGTTTTCTGTACTGTGGAATACCTGTAGTAGGATGTGCATTATAAACTCCATGCAACATGTATACAACCCAAATGGCTTAGTGGTATGTCCAGTGACCTTAGTGTGCATGGTCCAGGGTTCAAGACCTGAAATCCTTGTTTATACTGTCAATTAGGACTGCATAAGACAGTTGTAAGCAGGTGTAAATGTGTTTTTGTGACAGTAAGCAGCGGGTACACATAGGTAACAGACATGTACAACTCACAGTACACTTGAAATGCCCTTCTTTGGTAATCCTGCTGATGTCACCCACCTACGAATATACCTCTGAGACTGCTGTAATCCAGCAATCTCCATGGTGCATGCTGTAACTGCGTAATGCTGTAGTGTAGGTTACGGAAAGACTATGGTAATAATACTTATGAAATCTAGTATATGTAGAAAAGAATGTTACTCAAATTCATACTTACACTATGAAAGTGACCATCCATATCATTTTAAAAGGAACATAGTGAAGGGGCAGATGATTAGAACAGCTAGGATGACATCTGATAAAGTTGATTTTTTGGAAGAAATAGGGAACCTTCATAGGATGTTTAAAGAGAGAGGGTACCCAGATGAGTTAATTAAACCTATTAAGGAATTTGTTATAAAAAGATGGGGAACTATTTATGTACCTTTATTAACTAGTGGGGAAGCCATTGGAACAAAAATTGGGAATGCCAACAATGAACAAAGGATAGTGCAACTACCATATTTAACATTGACATATCACAATGGAATGGGATGGTTGAAGAAATGTATTGACGTTACTTGGGAGATGTTCGGTAGGATACCAACTAGAGTGGGAGTATTTCAAAAATCACTGAGATATAGTTTTAGAAGGAATAAAAACTTGAAAAATATCTTGGAAGGGAGAATGAATACACACACAGGTGGAACTTGTTTAAAATATGGTACCTTCAAATGTGGGAGATGCACACAATGCCCATTTATAGCTGGGAAAAAAGAATTAAATATTCCCAGTTTAAATGTGACTATAAAAGGAAAAAGATATAATAGTTTTTATTCCAAAGGTGTTGTATATTTGGCATACTGTAAGACCTGTTGGGGGTACTATATAGGAAAAACTGAACGTAACCTAAGAGTACGCATATATGAGCATTTACGTGATATAAATAAAAAGAATGAAAACAATGCCCTTTTTAGACACACACTGACTTGTAAGGAAGCTGATTTAAAATTTTGGGTGCTGGAAGAAGTTGGACACAACGAAAGAGGAGGTGACTGGGAGACCAAGTTAGAATTTCGAGAAATGATTTGGCAACTTAGACTAGATGCATGTAGTGGTCTAGGTTTAAATGACCACATTTCTATTAGTCCGGCCCTGAAACTTTTTTCAGATGACCTTACGAGACACAACCCAGAATGTTAATATTTTATATTTCAGTACTTGTCTACTCTGTATGTTGAACACAAAATATGTTGTAGCTTATTTAGGTTATGTACATAGACCAGTAATATTTTCCTATTTTTAGTTAAAAGTACTAGAGTATAGGATTTTATATGCACGAACCAAAGCACTTTAATCTGAAATGACTTTTTTAGTTACAGTGTACTGTATGGTTCTAAATGTTTATTAGGTACCATGATTGGTGGTCCCACGTACACTGTCCCTTTGACAATGAGGGGGATATATACATGTATATATAATTTTTTTCCCTACATTTTCCTGATGTAATACTGCTGTTAAAAGTTTTTTAACAATCTTTCTAATAATCTTTCATAATAATAATTATTTATTTTATTTGTATAACTTGTACCCAGTATTTTATATTTGTACATCTATGTATTTATAAATTATTTAAAGAATTGGTTCAACATGAACCAAATGTTTTTACCATTGGATATGAAGGGTTAAAAATTTGGTTAGTTTATAAATTTCAGCATCGATTGGCCAGCCAATTAGAATGAATGGATTGATATATAAAGTGTTCTAACATGAAACAGATGATTCTGATGAAGTCTCCGTGGTGGAGATAAAGGCGCTAAATCTGTCTTTTTTCACTATTTTATGTTAAATAAATAAATTAATTGTGAGTTCATTGCAACCCGTTTTGGCTGGTGGATTGATTACTACATACAGTTTTAAGAACTATTACGGAGGACAGCCTTTATTGTTTACTGGAAGCGGTGTCTTTTGTTATACATGTGGAGGAATTTTCTGTCTTTAATGCTGTAGTGTGTTAAACTAGTTTTGTAGGTGATCTAATCCCAGACAGGTTGAGCGTGTGTGTGTGTCTGTCTACCTGCCTGTGGAAGAAACGATGCTTTTAGAGTATGCACACTCTTTACAATTCACATACCTACCTTTGGCAATTCTGCTGATGTCACCCACCTAGAAATACATCTCTGGGACTGCTGTAATCTAGTATTATCCGTAGCTCGTGCTGTAACTGTGTATTGCTGTAGGGTGATATACTAGTTAGGCAGGGGTTTTATGCCAAAAGAGGCCAACTTTGTGTGTGTGTGTTTGACAGTCAGAGCCTGTGTGGAGGTGGTTGTGAGTGTCTAACCACTGTACATGTTGGGGAGAGGATTTTGTAGTTTTCCTATATCATGTCCGTATTATATGTCACAATGTCCACCTCAGGAGTACAGATGTCAGTCAGCCAGGGGACTGTGTTGGGAAGCCATACACCTACGTCTGACAAAAGGCCTGGTGAACAAAGTATGCAACCCTACTATTATCTGGAATACATTCTGAACCCATGTGTCATACACAAACACACTTGCCTAGAATATCCCGCTATGCTGCTAGTACCCTGCACATTGCTGACAGATAGTAGGCATGGTGTGATTGCAGTGGTCTGCAGAGGGCATGGCACCCTGTACAGCAGTACAACAGGAACATAATTGCAGACAATGTGCCTTCACTATGTTCCCCACTGGATGCCTGCAACATATGTGGTGCCATCAAATGTGATCTACAGTGGCCATACAGTGCCTTACACATGTGCCCTGTATGGACCGATGCCACTGATGCCAGGGAATACCTGTATCATGCTATCAATGCAGGTGCAGGGTCAACCTGCTGTCTATAAGCAGGCCCTGCCACACCAGGCCAGTATTGGCATATCTGAGGATAACAATCTATGTACACATGTGCCAGCCAAATCAGGTACACTTGTACATGTCACTGTACATTATTGTGGGATGTGCACATCCCAGACAATGTCCATGTCAAGGACTATCAAACACAGACATGGCATGAATTGCAAAACTATGGCCATACACAATGGTAACCAGGACTTCTTCTTCTTTTTCTTCTTTTGGCTTTTCCCGGTTAGGGGTCGCCACAGTGGATCACCTTGTCCGCTCATGATTGGCAGTGTTGTTTTACGGTGTTGAGTTGCCAGCCCAGTGCCCAACCTTCCACAGAAAGCACACACATGCACACACTTACACCTAGGGCCAATTTAGAGTGTCCAATGGTATCCAGGACAGTTCATACAATACCCATTTGTGTGGGACATTACAGACACTACACCCCTGTATCACACTGCATACCATTATCGGGTGGAGTGATGCCAAGGATTACCCCTCACACAACCTTGTACAGCCATCTTGCACAGCCAACCACTACACACCCATGAAGCAATGCACACATGCATGTCAGTACTGGCACCTTGTGTCTGCATGTGGGGTATGATGCTCCCAACCACAGTCACACTCAGTATAACTCCCATTGGCATACTGACTGATGTCAGACATGTTCACATGCTCTAGCCCATAGAACCTCCGGATACCCCCTGTGGTGCATGTAGTACCTGTGCATTACTGCAATGTGGCAAACTAAGTAGTTAAGAAGTGTATTTGTGGGCCTGGCAAAGTGTGTCAATATGAGTAGATTAGAGAGTGTGGTTGTGTTGACAATGACATCCGTTCATGTGGACAGCCATGTGTGCTACATCTAATGTATGTCTACTATATCTCTGTTGCAGATGTCGCTCACCAGCACACATATATGTTCTTACAGCACACCAACATGTCAACTTTGTGGCACATGGAGTAACTGCATGCACTTGTAATAGTAATGACTAGTCAGTCAGGGGTTTGAACCACTGTACTGGTAGGTGTGTGACAGACGATGGTTAGGTTTTAGTCTCCAAGTCCTTCTCTGATGTACTTTGCCTCTGTCTGTCACTCCCACACACTCTCTGGTGGATGTGGAGTTGTATACCTGCTCAGCAGCAGCTTGTGTTTTGTAAGTGATGGTCACGATCAGGTGATGGCTTCTGCACCCATTTCAGTCCTCCTCTAGCTGATTGCATGTGGAACAGCTGTGATGATGTTCCCATAGGCAATTGCATGGAAACACAGTACAATATTTAGGAACATCATGTTGGTGTTTGCCCATGACAGTCACTGTGAGTGGTACCTGGATCTGGTGTTTGGTAAATGGCATCACAGATGATATCTGGATGTTCCTCAAACAACATACACAATGGGAAATAGCCTAAAGACAGGAGGTTGATGTGCCAGACGTGACTACAGCATGTAAGTGTAGTTATGCTTCACTGAGACTACTGCTAGTTTAACAAGTTGTGTGTGGTAATGGCTAGTCTGCATGTTTTAATAACTGACAAGACAGTGCTCTATTTGTGAGGGACCCCCATCTGTAGGGCCATCTGTGGACTGGTCAGTGTGTGGAACCATTTGTTTCCTGTGTTACTCACTGAACACACATCTGTGAACTGCAGGAGCATAGTGTGAGGATTGCAGTCAGTACATGGTGATAGTGATGAGTTACTACCATCGCATCCCTGACTGGACATATGTCACATGAAACAGTGGTATGACAGACACTGTCTGGGGTTCTCAGTGACATGCCAATAATAGGCCACTGTTCATAGCTGCAGTCACAAGTCTTCTACACTTTGTATAGATGTCATGCAGTATATATATATATATATATATATATATATATATATATATATATATATATGCATGTGTTGTGCTCCATCTGCAAATGTATACCATCTGTTGTGTTGGGTTGATGGTCATATCTATGCATGCTGTTATAAGTAATCCTGAATGCTGTTGATTATTACTAAGCCATATCTGTGTTTAAACTGCAACACCATAGGCTGTATGGGTTTGGAGGTCCCGGCAGAACCTCCTGTCCCACTTCAGCTGGCCATGGCACCTGGCACCAGCACATCTGGGGTCCAGCCTTGGACCTCCACCTATGTTGGCTCTGCACCACCTTCTAGTGGAACCACTACTGAGGATGGCACTTGTCCCCCCTGGGAGCAGGTCCAGACAGGAACATGTCAACTGTCGTACAGTCCCAGATGTGGTGCGTAGGGGGCTCAATAAGGGGTTTTGAGGCCAGATACACCAGCTCGAGGGCAGAGTTTCACATTTACAGGGTGAGCCTGCCCCTCCTAGACAGCCCCCAGCACTGCCACCTTTGAGGCTGTTTTGGTGCAGTGGTAGCTGCCCACGGCTGGGGACCTCCATCCCACTGTTTCCATCTGGGGGCTCATGGGCTTGTGACTGCTGAACACCCATCCCCATCCAAGGTGTATCCCCCCACATGTGTCATATTCCGACCCAGTATGCTGTTTTGTCTGTCAACCTACCCAACCTATCCTCCATGAGCATACCTACTCTCCTTCCCCCACATTCCCCTCTCACCCTACAGAAACAAAAGGCCAATCAGTTCCTAGAACATTTGCCCCATACATAGCTGTCCATTTCATGCACATGTCCACTGGACACATTTATCCCTTTTAATATGCATCACAACATACTCCAGTTGTCTTCACCCCTGTCTCTCAGGCACACGATCCTGGTATGCACGACTCCTAAAGGTTCCAGGTACACGTGATGCAGAAGACCCCATTATACACACAACACTACCGGTCCCTTTATGGTTACCCCATTTACCTTTTTCATGATGATGATGTCTTACACAGAATTTTGCAAGAGTACTGTTCTCACATAATTATTGGACAGAAACTGTTGTGTTAATGTAAATAAAATGCACAGAGTGATGTATTTGGCCAATGTACAAATTTTTGCATGTATTAATGACACATGTCTGTCTGAGGGAGTCTTAATATTACATAGGACATCACCACTACATAATACAGGCATTGTTGGTGCTTCCCTTTTCATT